>NC_056735.1:1616032056-1616134556 GCF_019279795.1 Protopterus annectens
AACTGTTAAGAGAGTTAACTGTTCATCGAACATTTGATTGTCACTTGTAAATTTACAAAGAGAGTCTTTTTTATCACAATGTTCATAGGCTGCTTACAGTCCATATTTAGAAGGGAAATGGGTATCCATTTGCTTAAGAATTATTCAGTTCCTTTTATGTAGCCTAATAGAAACACATCCAAAAATATGATTCCTCTAGTCTTAATATATTCAGAAGCTCATACCATGCCTTTAATTGGGTCTATATTAGATCATCGAAATGGCAGAATTTCGAATGATGTAATATCGAACCAAATATCGTGAACGCCGAAAACAGGGAAGCTGCACAAAACCAAATTCTTTCCTAGGGAAAGAATTCGGTTGGCTGTTGTGGCTTCGCTATTTTCAGCGATGCGGTGGAAAGTTATGGGTTGGGTTAAGTTAAGTGTGTGATTGTGTGGACGTTTGGGTTAGGGCGTGGGTTGGGTGAGTTAGGGTTAGGGCACGGGTCAGGTAAGTGTGCGATTGTGACAGAAAGTGGGGTTAGGGGCAGGTTAAGAGAGTTAGGGCGCGGGTGAGGTGAGTGTGCGATAGTGAGAATTTGGGGTTAGGGGTGGGTTAAGTGAGTTAGGGTTAGGGCGCAGGTGAAGTGAGTGTGCTGTAGTGATGGACCTTAGGGTTAGGGTCTGGATTAAGGTAAGTCGATAGATAGTAGTGTATGTGCAGTGTAGTGTAGGGTTAGATGTAACTTTTAAATGTATGTGTGTAGATTGCTGCTTTTTAATGTGTTTGTGGTGTGTGTGTGTTTCTCGGAACAGCAAATTTTTTCCCTGGGGAAAATATTCGCTATTTTGAGGTTTCGATATTGTTTGGGTTTGTGTTTTGCAGTTCGATGTTACGGCATTCGATAATGAGCCATTTCGATGATCTGATATAGACCCCTTTAATTGACATCCACGGTACTATGTACAATTTTTAGGGTAGTCAATTGATACTCTGTCAGTGTCATCTTCTGCTTTAGAAGTAACCAGCTCCACTTCTCTTTCTGTTATGGTAATGTCTGCCCCTGCCTGCAAAGATCCTTTCCCCCTTAAATTACTCATGCAACCTATAATACACTCCACTATGTGCCTAGAACAAATTATGATATCTAGACTTTCCACAGAGATGGACAATTTTTCTGTGAATGTGGATAACCTCCAAAAAGATGTCAAAGAAGGGGGGCATGGGCTGGATGAGATTAAGAGGGTCCTTCATCAAGTAAGAGTGCTCAAGTCAAGTGGGAACCTCTGGCACCTGGAACCTTTCCACAGAGAGTACTTGGATGAAACTGCAAGAAACCACAGTGAGAGAAATGACCCTAAGTGGAAGGATAGTGTGAGTGCCTTACATTTTCCATAGATGCAGTCATGATTAAGAACGTCATTAAGCAAGCAAAACTGGGAGATAATCATGGCCCATTACTGATGTAAAAACAGTGAATTTGTATGTTTCTGTTTGTTATAAACAAAGAAAAAAATAGGATGTGCTGGGCCCCAGAATATAAACTCTTCAGCATGGAGCTGAGATTGTGACCTAGGTAACCATGGTTCAATTAGCAGCACCAGCACTAGTGAAGGGGATTGCCCTCTTGTTTCAGCTAGGGGGGTGGGTGAGGGCTGCATGCACTCATAAACATTCTGATGACTATAGAAATCACCTCCTTTGCTTCAGGGGTTGGTGTACAGGGCTGCTTTGATAGCAGCATTCTGGAAGTGAGGTTATATTCAACATGTACAGCTGATTGCACATGCCTTTAAGTTGCACAGCTAAGTATGCTTGGAGACCTTATGATGAAAAAAACGGGGGGAAAGATAAAGCCATCCGCTGATTCTTAAATGATGGCCCCAGTTGGCTCACTCTGCTTCCTCTGTGAAATGAAAAAGGAACAAATAGGTCTGTAGCCTGAGAATATATGTGCACACATGCGTATGTATGTATGTATGTGTGTGTGTGTGTGTGTGTGTGTGTGTATATGTATATATATATATATATATATATATATATATATGTGTGTGTGTGTATATATATATATATATATATATATATATATATATATATATATATATATATTACATAGTCAAAGTTTAATAACTTCGAACATGGAATGTTCAAATCATCCTGTTCGAAGTTAAAAAACTTTGTCTATGAATAAAAAACAAAATAAACTGTTGTAAGCAGGCACCCTCCACACCCCCCCACTACTTAAATATACCAACTCCAAGATTGCACCACATTGAACAAAATGGAAACCTCCCCTTATGGAGATTTCCATTGAAATGCTCGAATGTCTGCAAATTTGAACTTATGGTCTCAACCATATGAGGTTCGAACTTGCAGAAGTTCTACTATCTGATAGGAGCCCTATATATATGTGTGTGTTGTCTGTGTTTTTCTATATATATATATATATATATATATATATATATATACACACGTGTGTGTGTGTATATATATATATATATATACACACACACACACACACACACATACACATATATATACTATTTCCTGAAGCTCTTAAGTTAGTCTTGCTAGTTCAATGTGAATCCTGCTCTGACCATTGAGAAATTCTTCTTTCTGTAGGTCTTGGGTATGATATAGAAGGTTATCTCCATGTTTTCAGCTAGCCAGACAGTGACATAATGAATTTACTGCTGTCCCTCCATCCCCTTTAGCTAAGCTAAGTCTTCAGAAATAGCTGTCACTCTGTTTTGTAATAATTTGATTCTCTTTCTCATAGCATTGATTTCTTAAGTATTCTTAAAAGCTGCTCCCAAGGCTGAGTTAGTAGATTTTATTTAGTTATTTAATTATTGACATTTGTTGACCGGGAATGTCCACTGGGCCAGAAAGTCCCATTTTCAGTGGAGGCCCGCAGAAAAAAGCTCCACAATTAGAAAATTTTAGATTACAATTTATACATTATAAAATGTAAAAACAAAAATAAAAAAGTCAAACAATTTTAGGCATTTTTAAGTTTCTGATTAGACATTATTAATTGTAGCAGTCACAAATGAAATCTTAGACATAAGGATGACATGAACCGAGTAGGACTTTTACAATCAGTATGACTTGGTCCAAGAAAATTAAGATTGAACATAAGAAATATTTTATGGATAGTAAAAGTTCAAATAAATAGTTTTTGTCAAGTTGGCATGTCTTGTTATATAGTATAGCTTCAACAGACGTGAAGTCTAACGCGGTAATGCAAGCCAAATGAAAGTCCGTCCATTTTCAGTACTGGTTTACCTCGTGGTCCCAGGGGCTAAAGCTGATACCAAAAATCAGTTAGTGCAGAGTGGGAACTAACTGCTGATTGGATTAACCAGTCCATTGTGCTGCATTCACACATCCAGATGCATATCTGGAGCACACAAATTTTAAACAGCCTGCCATTATATTTTCGAATCTGAGAGGAAACTGGATGCACCATTGGAACTGACAGGAATGCAAGGGAGCACGTCTAGTCTTCACACAGAAGGATCCCAGAGCCAAAAATGAATCCCTGCTTGCAATGTCTGATGTGTTTTTATATATGCTTTATTAGAAGCATTTAATACAGGTAACATCATTTCACATTCATTTAAAGTATACAGAGCTTTTGTACTTAAGTTACACCACAATTTTAAGCAGAAGAAAAAAAAACAGAAACATTCTTGAACTGTATACAGGTATGTAAAAACAGTGCTGCATGCTATTGCCATATTGTTCAACAGCCCAGTAAAGAACAAAAGAAGAAAAAAAAGATGAGACCATCACAAATTAGTATGAGGCGATGTACAGTGAATATAAAAAGTCTACACACCCCTGTTAAAATGCCAAGTTTTTGTGATTAAAAAAATGAGACCACAGTAAATCATTTCAAAACTTTTTCCCACCTTTAATGTGACATATAACCTGTAAAATTCAATTGAAAAGCAAACGTATCTGTTAGGGGAAAAATATAAAAAATAAAAAACTGGTTGCATAAGTATGAACACCCTTAAACTAATACTTTGTTGAAGCACCTTTTCATTTAATTACAGCCTTTAGTCTTCTTGGGTACACATCTGCCATCAATTAAAGAAACTCTGATTAACCCCAAATAAAGTTCAGCTGTCCTAGTAGGATTTTTCTGACATGTACTCAGTTGCCTGCTACAGCAAAAGCCATGGTTCGCAGAGAGATTACAAAGTATCAAATGGATCTCATTGCTGAAAAGTATCAGTCAGGAGAAGGGTGCAAAAAATGTTCCACAGCATTGGATATACCATGGAACACAGTGAAGACAGTCATCAAAAAGTAGAGAAAATATGGGACAACAGTGATGTTGCAAAGAACTGGACGTCCCTCCAAAACTGATGAAAAGACGAGATGAAAACTGGTCAGGGAGGCTGCCAAGAGACCTACAGAAGGAGCTGCAGGAATTTCTGGTAAGGATTGTTTGTGTACTACATGTGACAACAATCTCTTGTATTCTCCATATGTCTGGGCTGTGTGGTAGGGTTACAAGACAGAAGCCTTTTCTTACACAGAAGAACATCCAGGCCTTGCTAAAATTTGCAAAACAATACGTCTCCCAAAAGCATGTGGGAAGATGTCTGATGAGACCAAGGTTGACCTTTTTGGCCACAATTCCAAAACGTACGTTTGTCACAAAAACATCACTTCACATCACCAAAAGAACACCATCCCCACAGTGAAGCATGGTGGCGGCAGCATCATGCTTTGGGGTTGCTTTACTTCAGCTGGAACTGAGGCTTTAGTCAAGGTGGAGGGAATTATGAACAGTTCCAAATACCAGACACTTTTGGCACAAAACCTTCAGGCGTCTGCTAGAACGCTGAAGATGACGAGGAATTTCATCTTTCAACATGACAGTGACCCTAAGCATACATCAAAATCAACAAAAGAATGGCTTTACCAGAAGAAAATTAAAGTTTTGGAATGGCCCAGCCAGAGCCCAGACCTAAATCCAGTAGAAAATCTGTGGGGTGAACTGAAGAGGGCTGTGAACAAGAGATGCCCTCACAGACTGACAGATTTAGAGAGAAGAGTGGGCAAATATTGCCAAGTCAAAATGTGCCATGCCGATAGACTCCTACCCAAGAAGACTGAATGCTGTAATTAAATCAAAAGGTGCTTCTACAAAGTATTAGCTTAAGGGTATGCACACTTATGAAATCAGCTTATTGTACGTTTTTTATTTTTTATATTTTTTCCCCTAACAGAGTTGTTTGTTTTTCATTTGAATTGTACAGGTCACCTAAAAGTCGGGAAAAGTTTTGAAATTATTTATTGTGGTCTCATTTTTTTATATCACAAAATCTGGCATTTTAACAGGGGGTGTCTAAACTTTTTATATCCACTGTAGATGCTTATTGCTAAAATACTACAAGTATATACTAGGTTTAGGACCATAAAAACAGAAACAAGAAATTTAGGTCTTATAGTTCCTTGCATACTGTTAAAGCAGACAATATGTTTGTGCGGCAACCAGCAACAGAAACCTAAGCCAGTCCGCCCATTTCTGACATGTTATGATGAACCTTGGAGTCTTGTCCCCTAACATCTCATTGCACTGAGCCTGGATCTTTCAGCAACAGTGGATGCTCTTCGTGTTTCACTGTTGCACTCATCACATTTAGGTTATCTGCCTGCAGGTAGCCCTCAACCGGCCTGAATACCAGAGTTTTGGATTCCTGCTTCAGATGCTGTCTCTTCTTCCATGACGTCAGGGGTATAAAACATGCAACCGACGCCATTACATCAGTCTTAATTGCCACGCAGTGCTCGAAGCATAAGCAGTTCGCAAATGCCGGTTGGTCGACTCTTGAAATTTTCGAGTTTCAGAACCGAAGTCTTCAAAAAAGCTAAGTACACCGTTGGGGATCCTTTTTCTTGCTCTTAACCAATGTCAGTAAAAGCTAACAATTGTATTACTTGTGGAAAGCAAATACCTCCTAAAGATTTTCATTTGTACTGCATTCCTTGCTTAGGCCCAGACAGCGACATCCCTCGCTGTCGGTTTTGTGCCTTTTTCAACCCCTGAAGTATTCATCGTCGGTCTATATTTGCAGCAAATTATTTTGGTACTCGGTTTAACTATTCAGAAATGCCTTCGGTAAGCCATCTGACTACTGATATTCCAAAGAAAAGTAAGGATAAAGACAGGGACAGACCACATAGGTCCAAAACTGCCAGCAACGCTTCCGTTAAGCTAGTCACCAGTCCGCCGGTACTCAGTGAGGCGTTTTTGCAGCCCCTGATACCCACTACTTCAGATTCACAGGCCTCTACTGAGACCCATTCGGAGTCCAGTATGCTGCGAGATGCTTCTTCGACTATGGAACCTGCGGATGTCTCTACCTTGGATGGGTCCGGAGCTGCTGTGTAGGCACCGGCTTCTGAGGGTGTGTTCAGGCTTACAGACTTGCATTTTAAACCAGCGCCATCTTCTCGACCCACGCCTAGACAATCAACGTCCAAACCGCATGCTCAGGCCCATATGCCTAAAAAACAAATGCTTAGAATGGCTGAAGACCTTATTACCTTAATTAGGGGAAGCCAGCCTTCCCCCTCTAAGAGACCTAGAACTGATTTTCCTTCTGATTCTTCTGATCAGGAATCTGATATTTCTATTTCTATTTCTTTTGATTACCAGGATTTGCCCCTTTCTACCTATGAGGATTCTAATGCAGAGAATTCCAGTCTCTCTGCTTCCCCTCCAGAAGATTTCTCTCTTGGTGAAACGTTGCACACTCTTAGGGAGCATTTTCGCTGAGAAAGCCAGGATTACTCTGACTCCAAAAAGAGGCTTAGGGAATTCCTACTCCTTCCTCAACATAAGCCTTTAGCTATCCCTCCTATTCTGGACATTGTAGATTATGCTTTCTTGGAATCTAGCATTTCCCCAGACACTTTACCTCCAGCTCCCAGAAAACCTGACAGGTATTACAGAGTACCTGACTCTCACGAGTTCCTCTTCAAGAATCCTACTGCGGATTCGGTGACCATTTCCCAAGGACCAAAGGGCATTAAGGCTACTGCTGCCAAAAACCCTACCCCTTCTGATAGAGATTTTAGAGCCTTGGACAGATGGGTTAAGAAGGTATATACTTCTGCTACTTTGGCCATTAGGGCTTTAAATTGCCAGTTTCATATGTTAAAGTATCAAGCAGCATGTTATGGGGCTGCTTAAACAGAAAATTATGTTGATTTCTGACTGTGCTGAACACAAAGAATTACAGGATTTAATGCATTCTGCGGAACAAGTTGGTGAACATACTTTGCAATGTGATTTTGACTCTTTAGAAGCATCTTGCAGGGCTGCTGTCACTGGGTCTGTACTTAGAAGGCACGCATGGCTTAAGGAGCAAAACTTGCCAGATCATGTTAAAGCTAAATTACTGGATGCTCCCTTAAACCAAGACCACCTGTTTGGCAACAAAGCAGAAGTCGTCCTCAAAAAGATGGAGGAAAAAGCTAAATCTATGCAAACTGTTAAAGATTTCCTGCAAGTATAGCCTCCCAGATTTAGTATGCATTGGCCTTCAAAGAATTGGTCTTTTCCAGCCTCTTCCAGGCTTTCTCAGTTCAAACCCAGGAACAGCAGACCACCTAGGTTACAGTCTTAGGCTATGCACAGGCCTAAGCAGTGGGGGGGCTCCCACTTCCAAAGCAGGGAGTAGTAAGATCCCCCCTACGGAAAAATGGCACAATGACTTTACCTTAACCCTGCTCAACTACCTGCTCCCTTAGGAGGAAAGCTCGCCCTGCATGCAAAAAAAATAGGAAGTCATTACCAAGGACAAATGGGTTTTGAATATAGTTTCCCAAGGATACAGATTCCACTTTCACACCCTACCAGCCCCAAACGGTTGGCCAGACCTATCCCCAAATCAGTGGGCAGAGGCTCAACAGCAGGTTCTCTCTCTCCTAAGTATCAGGGCTATTCAGCCTGTTCCAGCAGAAGAAAGGGGACAAGGTTTTTATTCAAGACTTTTCCTGGTATCCAGAAAAGACCACTCCTGGCGTCCTATCCTGGACCTCTCTATTCTAAACACTTTTTTGGTAATCCCAAAATTCAAGATGCTAACACTTCAACAGATGCTTCCTATGATAGGCAAAGATGCCTGGTTGGCAACCTTAGACTTAAAGGAAGCTTACCTGCACATTCCAGTAAGGGAATCTTGCAGGAAATACCTACACTTCAGGGCAGGCGCCATGCACTTTCAGTTCTCTGCACTTCCCTTTGGCTTATCTACTGCGCCCAGGGTATTTACAAAATGTCTAGCTCCAGCTATTGCATTTTGCACGCAGAGAAATATTCCAATATACCCATACTTGGACGATTGTCTGATTCAGGCAGAAAGCTAGGAATTGCTATTAAAGCATCTGGCATTCATAAAGAAACCTCTAAACTCACTGGGGTACACCATAAATGAAAAGAAATCTCACCTAATACCCTGCCAACAAATTGTATTCTTGGGAGCAAGCTTGAACACAACTTCCCAGATGGCTTTCCTCACTCCAGAGAAACAAGTTTACTTAACAACCTACTTCAAACAACTGGCCACAAAGACCCAGCTATCTTCAAGGAAAATTCTGCAAGCCCTGGGGTTCATGGCCTCTTGCATTCTACTAATTCCATGTGCAAGACTGCATATGAGGAAACTGCAATGGTATCTAGAAAGCCTATGGTGTCAACATTCTCAGGACCTGGAATTATCATTCCTTGTATAAAGACAGAGTTCCTTTGGTGGGCAGAGACCTGCTACAACAACAAAGGGCTCCCTTTCACTTTACCCCTTGCTGCCCAAACCCTAACAACAGATGCATCAGACTATGTATGGGGGGCTCACTTGGCAGGGCAGTGCATTCAGGGCAAATGGAACCTGAGACAGATGCACCTGCATATCATCCAAAAAGAAATGTTAGCTGTACAGGATTCCCTGACAGCCTTCAAGGACCACATTCTTCCAGGACAATCAATGGTAAAGACAGGCAACACCACAATTATGTGGTACATAAATAAGCAGGGGGGAACCCACTTGTACCCTCTTTGCAACTAGCCATGGCTCTGTGGAACACAGCCTTGAGCTACCAAGTGCACCTACAAGCTCAGTTCCTGCCAGGCAAGCTTTATTCATTGGCAGACGACCTAAGCAGAAATCTCATGGACCCACACGAATGGAAACTAGAACCAAAAATATTCAAACTCTTGAGGAACAAATGGGGGACCCCAGAGATAGACCTGTTTGCCTCCCTTCAAAGCTACCAAGTGGATAAATTCTGCACAAGGACTTCCCACAGTCAAGCTTGGAAAGTGGATACCCTGTCCTTTACCTGGGAAAGCCTCTCAGTTCATGCCTTTCCCCCTCTGCCTTTCCTCTCGAAGATTTTGCTAAAGATCAAACAGGACAAACCAAGGACTATACTGATTGCACCGGACTGGCCATGCCAGCACTGGTATCCCCTCTTGTGCAGTATGACACTGCTGGAACCATGGTACCTGCCTCAGACCCCTTCCCCTGCTGTCCCAGCAGGCGGGCCAGATTCTACACCCTCAGCTTCAAACCCTGAACCTTGCAGCCTGGCTAATTCCTTAAGCTCTCCAATAGCATCCCTCAGTAAGCAGGTGCTAGATGTCATTCTGGAGGCAAGAAGGCCTAGTACTAGAAAATCCTATGCTGAAAAGTGGAAAAGATACTGTTCCTGGAGCCAGACTCAGGGGATGGGCACAACAATGCCCAAATTACCTCATTTTCTTCAGTACTTAACAGAAGTGCTCCACAAGGGCCTATCCTTCTCGTCTATTACAATTCATGCCTCTGCCATTTCAGCAGATTATAATTCTGAACCACCCCTCTTCTCTCACCCCCTGCTAAAGCAATTCCTTAGAGGGGCCAAAAATGTTTGACCCTCCAGGAGAGCCCCTACTCCAGCCTGGGACCTTAACTTTGTATTGGAAAAGCTCACTATCTCTCCTTTTGAACCAGCTGCAACAACAGAGTTGAAATTCCTTTCTTGGAAAACAGCCTTCCTTCTAGCCATAGCCATCACTTCAGCAAGAAGAGTCTCTGAATTACAGGCCCTCATGGCAGTGGAGCCCTTCATTATCTTCCATGCAGACAGGGTTTCCCTCAGGACCAATCCTTCTTTTATGCCCAAGGTGGTGGCTAGTGTGGCCCTTAATCAGTCCATTCATTTGCCTACCTTTTTCCCAAATCTGCAAAACAAAGAAGAACGAATACTGTACTATTTGGACGTGCACAGACAACTTAGATTTTATTTGGGCAGGACTAAGCCTCTCAGAAAATCTGAACAGCTGCTAGTTTGCTTTGCTGCATGGGCAGAGGGGAAGGCCATTTCAAAGCAAAACATTTCTAAGTGGATAGCCCATTGCATTCATTTCTGCTATAAGCACCATGGAAAACCTACCCCACAGGGGATAAGATCACATTCCACCAGGGCTGCATCTACCTCTACTGCCTTTCTCAGAGGTGTCCCCACCAGAGACATCCTAGAAGCTGCTACCTGGAGCTCTGTACATATCTTTACCAAGCATTACCACATGTCTATTTTTTCTAAATCCAGAGCTGGTTTTGCCACGGCAGTCTTGCAGGGTTTAATAGTTAGCCCTAATGCTCTCTAACTTCCTCCTCCCTTCCTTAGCTTTGGGAATCAACCCAAATGTGATGACTGCAACAGTGAAACACGAAGAACATAGTACAGTTGTGTACACTTACCATAAATGTAGATGTTCAAGTGTATTCTCTCTTGCAGTCCTGGTTACCCCCCCTCCGGCCCCCTGACTTCTCTCGGCTCTAACTTTTCTTCTTGTTTGGTGTATTTAAGCTTTCTGGTGTATTTGCTTTTTCTTGGAGGGGTACCATAACATATAATTGCTTCCCATTGTGGGGACACCTGACATCTGGGGCAAGAAAAACTGATGTAATGGTTTCAGCTGCTTGTTTTATACCCCTGACGATCTGATGTCATAGAAGAAGAGACAGCATCCGATGCAGGAATCCAAGACTCTGGTATTCAGGCCGGCTGAGGGCTACCTGCAGGCAGATAACCCAAATGTGATGACTGCAACAGTGAATACACTTGAACATCTACATTTATGGTAAGTGTACACAACTGTACTTCACTTTTGCTTCCCGGACCTAGTCTTTTTGGCCACTAGGAAGATCAGATTAGTAGGTTTACATTCTGGGCCCCACAGTAAGTTGCAGGCATCATATTTTATCACGGCAAAGTCTGTTTTTTGTATTGCTGATTTGTTAGAGCACCGCATCTCTGTAAGGGTACATTTGTAGAAAAAGATGGTGCTGCAGGTGTTGGTAAGCCTGTTCCCACAAAGCTTCTGGCTGAGGAATCTTTTCAGAAGGTGTCTAGTCCCAGAAGTAATAGAAAATGTTTTAGACTTTAAAAATCTTGAAACTGCTAAGTTCACGAGTAATGCTTAGATATTGTTGTTAGTGTTCTCGAGTTCAGCAACACCCCAGCTTACTAACTTGTTTTTTATTGGTTTTATTTCAGCTTGAAAATATTAGTGTTTAGAATTTTGAATTATTAGTTAATATGCAAATTGATTGCAGTTTTTATTTTAGCACATTACAGCTGTATTTGTCTTACTTGTATTATTAGTAAAGACTGAAGTCCAGAAAACAAGTCTGGAAATTGCTAACACTGGAAAGTTGCGATGCAGTGTTTGTTAATTCAGATTAGAACATTTAAAATGGCTGGCCATTTGTAAGTGTACTTAGAAACAAAGTGGAAAATTTTGCAGTACATGAAATGTAAAGTTTTGAGTTTGCCAGATATCATATCTAGTAAATTTCTACAGTAGGAAATCATTCTTGAAAATGTATTTTGTTTGTCTAGTAAAGTAAATGTTTTCCTTATTTGTTGTAGGATTCCTAGAAAGCTCTCCTTGTAATCTGGATATTGAAGATATTGAAGATCTTTTCACTCTATCAGTTTATTATCATAACAAAACTCCAGCATCTTTCAGAAAGGTATTACTGTAACTTTCCAGATACTGTAATCTGTAGTTATTAAAGGTTTACTTCTCATTTTATTTAAAGGGCAACTCTACCCAAACAGCACTGCTATTTTTTTTCTCACTACAGACTGCTGCTCTTTTGCAATAATCTAATTCCAAGCAAAGCACATGCAAGGAAAGTGTGGTCTAAATATCACTTTTTTCCAACTGCACAGGTCTCTGTTCAATTTTTTATGAAGTCCCCACATTGTTTCTTTTTGTAATTCCTTATCGTCTATGTCATGTAGGTGATTTCATTATTGAAAGGTAGGTAAAGGTCAGGTATAATGCTACCTTGTGAAAATAGAGCAATTAGGTTCATAGGTTCATAATAGGCTATCTGCCCTAGGGCATTTATAAGCCTTGCCAGAGTGTGTTTGGCTTTCGCCACCCATTTTAAATTAATTTTGCTATGTCCTTTTTCGAGGTTAGTATACTGTGCCTCTGTCTAACAATGACACAGAAGTGATACCCGGGGTAAACCTACGATCTCCCATCCACTCATCAAGATTCCTCTTGAAGAGAGTCAATGAGGGACTCTGCCTAACCTAGACTGGGATTTTATTCTAGAGTGAAGGGAGCCTCTGGGTTATGAATCTGTCCCTCCAGCATGTCCTATTTATTTCAGTGCTGAGGTTCAAGTCTCTCGAGTGCGTGGCTCGATGGGATTTGGATTTTCTGAGGTGCAGCATGTCCATTAATTCCGGGTTGGACATTGCTTTATACGTCAGGCACAGATCGCCTCTGAGCAGGCGGTATGCCACTGAGTAGAGCTGGAGTTTCTTTAACCGGGCAGCATATGGCATCTGTTTGAGCCCTTTGATCCTCTTGGTGAGGTACTTTTGGGGTCTTTCCAGTTGCTGCAGGTGTCTGGTAAGGTACGTCCCAAAAGGGGCATTGTACTCAATTATGGGCCTGATGAGGGATGAGTAAAGAGGCATGATGACCTCCCCTGATCTAAATGTGAATCCCTTCATGATTAGGTGGGCTATATAAAATGTTTTTCTAACCACTTTGGCCACGTGGTTGTCAAATGAGAGATTGCTATCAACTTGGGTCCCTAATTACTTCTTCTGTACTTAATGGATTACCACCTATGTGGTAATTTGTGGGCACTTTGTTTTTGCCAAAGGGATGACAATACACTTTTGGCGTTTAGCTTGAGGCCATGGCTCTGGCACCAGTTGTCTGTTTCTATGAGGCCCTTTTGGAGGATGCTTGTGTCGGCTGGAGAGTCGATTATGGCGCCCAGTTTGCAGTCATCTGCGAACTTGGTCAGCCACAGTCCTTCCGTGTTGGCCTGTACCTCCGAGAAATATATACCGAACAAGAGAGGTCCCAGGACTGAGCCTTGTGGGACGCCACTTGTAACTGGTTTGGAGTCTGACATGGCTCCAGCAATTCTAACCATGTGGGTTCTGTCCTTGAGCCAGTTTGCAACCCATCTAGTGACATAGGGGTTTATATTTAAGCTGGTGAGCTTATCTATAATGCCCGAGTGGGGTATTGTATCGAAGGCTTTGCGAGGTCCAGGTAGGCTGTGTGGACCACCTTCCCCTCGTCAATGGCCTTGGTGACTGTTTCAAAGAAATCAACCAGGTTTAAGAGGCAGGATCTGCCCTTAACAAAGCCGAATTGGGTAGGATCCAGTGTCTGTAGGTCCCCAGTATCTTTATTTATGAGGTCCATGATGATCCTTTCCATAGCTTTGCAGACCAAGCTAGTCAGGCTTATGGGGCGATAGTTTCCAGGATCCGTTGAGGCACCACCTTTGTGGAGAGGGGACCACTGTTGCTGTACACCACTCTTTGGGTACATATCCTGTAGTAAGGCTGAGATCGAACAGTAGTTTTATGTTTGGGTTTAGCTCTTCTTGGAGTTCATGTAGGATGCAGCCCGGGACGCCGTCTGGTCCCATTGATGCTGTGTTTTTTGCTTTGGAGAGGGCGGCTCTTACCTGAGCATCTGAGATGTCAGGGGGGGCAGCACTCTGCTGGGATAGGTATTTGCTCTTTTGGTGGGGGGGGGGGGATTTGCGCTGAACCTGTCAGCTAGGATGTTGGCAATGTCTGTGGGTTCGGTGTATTTTTTGTCATTTTGGACTAATTCTGAGCATATCTGGGAATTCCCACCCAGGTTCCTAACATAACTAAAGAAAGCCTTGTGATTATCCTTAGTGTCCTGTGCAGTTTTTCTCTCGAAGCTGGCCTTAGACGATTTTATGAGTGCCCGTAGTTTTTTGCTAATACTGATCAGAGATGCCTTCCCTTTTTGGGATTTTGCTCTATCATGTAGTAGTTTCCTCCTTCTGTTGTATAGTTTGTTTATGGCTGGGGTCCACCAGACAGGACGCCTGCCTTTGGAGGATTGAGTCTTGGTTTTATTTGGGATTGCATGATCCATGCATTCCTGAAGGTGTTCATAGAATGCGTTTATAAAGGATTCTGCAGTCTGGGCCGTATTTTCCACAGGCCCGGTGGCTTTGAAGGATTCCACCTCGGTTTTGAGGAGTGTGAAATTTGCTTTAGAGAAGTTTTTCACTGTGGTTTTCTGGGCAGGGGGTGGGGTCAGGATGTGAATATCCAGTGAGATTAGTTTATGGTCTGATCTTACCAGTGAGGGATACACTTCTGGTCTGGAGCATAGAGTCCCCATGTTGGTGATGATCAGGTCCAGTATGTTTTCAACTCTTGTGGGAGTGGTAACAAGTTGTTTCATAGCATTTGAGTTTATAAATTCTAGGAACCTTTGGGCTAGGGTGTTGGAGCTAGAGTAATGCTCCCAGTCTATGTTTGGGTAGTTGACGTCGCCCAATATAATGGTGTTTGGAGAGACCTTCATATTTTCCAGTGTTCTCGGGAAGGCCGAGTGGGGTTCCTGGGTTTGGGAGGGTGGTCTGTAGCAGGCTATAAACTGGAAGGCAGTTTTAACCACTGTTAGTTGCACATGGATAGTCTCTGATGCTTCGTGCTGTGCCACCAACCTGGAGGTGTGGGTATCTTTGACGAATATTGATACTCCCCCTCCTTTTGTGGTTCAGTCCAAGTTTTGGGGCCGAAAAGCATGGTATGAGGTATAAACCTGGTAGTGCTGGGGTGCTCTCGGGAGCCTTGAACCAGGTTTCTGTTACTGCACAGATATCGATGTTTTCCATGCTAAGGAGAGTTTCGAGTGCGTGCATCTTGAGGTTTAGGTTCATAGGTTCATAGGTTAGTACTAGGCTAACTGCCCTTGCGAGCCATTTTAAGTCTAGCCAATTATCCCTTGGGAGACTTGAACCCTGCACCTTGTGTTTGTAAGACAAACACTTTAACCATTAGGCCACCCTCCCAACCCCTTAGACTTCTGGCATTGAGTAGCATTACTCTTAGTTTCTTATCCCTTGTGATACCTATGGAGGTGGGTTTGTCTTCTGAGCCTTGCCTAAAAAAGGCACTATGGGGGTAGCAAGAGCCTTTGCCAAAAGCCCAGGGGTGACAGGTGCAAGTCGTCCCTAGCGAAGCATCGTGGCTTGTCAAGCATGTCATCCCAGGCTGACAGGCATTGGATCCCCTTTGAATGACACCAATACTTAAGCCAGTTATTGAAATTGATCATCTTGTCTTCATATTGTGGCATCATTCTTGGTGAGGGTAAGATGCTACTCAAGGTCAGGGTCATAGCGGCCTGGGCTACATGCTCAGAGAGCTCCTCTATGTCTCTCTTCATGTAGTCCAGGGAGGTACGTCTCAGGTCATTCACACCAGCATGGACAATGACTGAGTCATATTTGTACTTGCCTTGGAGTGACCTGAGTGCTTGTGTTATGTGGCAGATCGTAGCGCCCGACAGGCAGCTCACCGTGACCTTCTCCTTGTTCAACTTGGTGAGCGGGACGTCAGTGTGCCTGACGATAGAGTCACCTATTACAAGTGTATCAGGTGTGTTGTTTAGCCTTAAGGGCTGTGACTGTTCGGCACACTGGCCTTGTGAGCTATGTGTTGCACGTGTTTTGTTTTGGGGTAGCGGTTGCTTGGGTGTCTGCTTTGGAAGTCTCTGCTGCTTAGGCAGATTTTTATTTAGAGCCTTCGGGTATGTTTTTCTGTGTTTGTGTTTGGTTTGCTGTCGTGGTAGGTCTATGTGAGACTGGAATTGTAGTGAGTGTGGTTTCCTTCTCCTCCTGACTGGTTACGCCAGTACTGAGTTGAGAGAGCTTAGCCTCCAGTTTGGCTATATGGTTGCATCTCTCACATGTGTTGGAATTTGTTGGGAGGAGGAGAGGGTTGTCTTGTGTACATGAGGCAGTTGTAACATTGCCTCAAGATTCCCAGATTCACCAGCTGGACCGGAGAGGAGATTGACAACTGACCTTTGGACATGCTAGAATAGTATTGGGAATTCCTTTATAATTGAAAAAAGGGCCAATGGGGAACAAGGTACTCAAGGGGAGTTTGTGAGGGTGTAGTTCTTTTAATTTGTTTAGTGCTGACTTGTATAATTGTTTTAGTGAGCAAGTGCCAGGTAACTTAAATGCGATGTGTTACAGGTAACTTAAATGCAAAAATGACAAACAGTAACTTTCTTTCAAGTGAAACAAGGAAATAAGTACAGTAAGCAATGCAGATATCACTAGGGATCCACAGAAGCACTGAAAAGCCGCATTTTAGGTGGAATTAGCTTTTCAGGGAAATAACAAGCAAACAAACAACAAGCATACAAACAAAGCTAGATTCAGCAGGCCTGGATCTAGTCTATGCTACAGCAAACAAGGTGTACCAATTTCAGTAAGAAGCAGTTCAAATATGCAGGCACTATAAGCCTTTAACTAGAAATTCCCAGCTCAGAAGGGCAGAGTCCAGCCTCTCCTCCCACAAGAGTGCAGACCACGAACCCTGTTAATGTAAAATAACTGGCCTGAAGCCCAAGTGCTTAAACCAGAATTAATACACTTTTAGAATAAGACACTGAGCCCTCAATCAGCAGTTCCCAACTTAGAAGGATGTAAGCTACCTCTTCTGCCACTACAGTGCAGACCACAAACCTTCCTAATGTAAAACAACTGGTCTGAAGCTCAAGTGCTTAAACTAAAAGTCTTAGAATGAGTTACACCAAGCAGTAATAAATGCAATTGAGTACTTTTAAGATGACGCAAAAACAAAATAAAGTAGGAAGAAACACAAATACAGTAAAAGCAGATAATTTTTTTTTTTTTTGTGGAAAGAGAGAAAGGAGTAGCAGAAACTAAGCTGATTGGCCATCTCAAATGTTCTCCCTGTACTGGGTAGAATGAGGTAATTACACTAGACTGGGAGGAGGGTTCCAGATCAAATTTACACTAGGGGCGGGCAACTGCAAAGCCACCAACTATAAACCCTATACCAACAGGGAGGGAGGGTGGGAAACAAACTGCAGAAATGTATCTCACAACTGAAAAGCAGCAGTGAGCCTTTAAATTAAAGTTTTAAACAGCTAAAGGAGCCTCTAGAAAAAAAGAGTTTAACTGCAACAAGTTATCAGAAATAAACAACCCAACAGATGCTTAACAAAAGTGGATAATTTCCAGTTAATACCTCACACACAGTGAAACTAGCTAGAAAAATACACAGTACACAAAGTGCTATAAATAACAAAGAAATAAAGAACAAAATAAACAAAAAACAGGATACTTAATGTTATATATTATAGGTAGTGCACTCAGTAATTTGTTGACACTTTTGCAAGTTTCTTTCAGTGAATGTGTAGCACATCAGTAGGAACAACATTTGTAAAACTCAGCGCATACCAGTCAATGACATATGAGCTGCAGACTCTCAAACTTGGCAGTTTTTTTCAGGAGTTCCATTGTAAGTGAATGGAAGTCTAGTCTGACAACAAATGGTAGGGCTATTTGTCCTCACAGTCTGCATTATAGGACAGATTTAGCTTTCCAAAGGAATCACCATGTCTGCCCCCATGAGGGCAGACAAGAGTAAAAGCAAAATAAAATTAGGAATGAGTACTTATTTTGCTGAAGGCAGCTTTGGGAGGTGTAGTAAATCATGGCAAGATAAAAAATATATGTTTTCTTCATCATTTGCCCGTAGTAGTCCTTTAAGTGTGTTTTGTCTGTCACAGATGACTAGCTTCACATTTCATTAGAATAATGTGACCTGGCGCTACTGTTGTGAACCTGAACAGAAAGAGTTGTTTCAAGTTTAATATTTAGATACATCTGAAAATAACAATTTTTTTGTCATCACTGATTGCTTTTGCTTTCATTTAATCCATCCCCTAATGTGCCATTTAGAAAGAATAACATGATTCTTAGCTGTTTTACATTGTGCACCTTGATTTTGCGGCCTCTCTGGACAGTAGCTTTCTGTAAAATCTGTTATTTCCTTTTGGTATTCATCACAGCATCTGTTGTATTGTGTATAAGACGGTCTTTGGCTGAGACATATTGCAAAGTGTGGTGGGAGGGATTTTGTAGAAATTCATTGCTATCTGGAGTTTTGTCCCTTGCTTCCTTTACATGTACAAATCCCTCCTGTGTTGTTATGTACATCATTACTGCTGCTCCTTCCCTGGTAATTTTCAGCAACACTGGATGCTGCATAGGTTCGTAGGTGTTTACTAGGCTAATGGCCTCAAGGGCTTTTTTAAGCCTAGCCATGCATCCCAAATCTCTAACAAGTTCTGATACCCTTGATAAGTGTGAGCATGAGCCTGGGAGAGGAACCATTTACAGGTTACCTGTGTCCATTAGAGACATAGTTGCCAAACCAGGGATGAATTTCCAGTTTCCCATCCAATTGTCCAAGTTGCACTTGAATTTGGGGGTAGGAAGGAACATTGCTTCACATGGAAGGGGAGCCTGTTCCATAGATGCGATAGTCTCTGGCATACATCCCTTTCTCTCCAGCAGGTCCTATTTATATCACAAGCAAGGTTTAAGTATTTAAAATGGGTAATTCTTGCAGGTCTTTCATCTGCTAACTCCATTTTTGGCAGGTATCCTCCAGTTTTCCTTCACTTTGCCCCTTAAAGTTTTGTATTGCATAATGAATACCACACTTTTCATCTGTGCATCAGAGCTCAACCTTGTTTGAATGGCCAGGAGATTACCTCTCTGTCAGCTATCAAGAAGAGTCTTGAGAACATGGAGGAATAATATCTGATGGGTAAGGGTAACTGTGTCCTTCTCATCCTTCAGCTTCCCACTGTGTGCTTTCTCCTTTGGAGAGGTGTTGAGCCTTATAAATACTCACTGGTGTGCCTCTGGCACCCATTTCTTCCCGTAAAAATGCCTCTATATATACTAGGGGAAATAGAAGGAAAAGACGTAAGCCATCCCTCCTGTGGAGCCATTCATCAAGTATGGCATATTTTCAGCATGGTAGCACCTGGCCACGTTTACTGCATCTCAAAAAAAGTTGGAGAATGATTCTGACCAGATATTCACTTTTTGACTCCTTAATAATCTTTTCAGTCCAGTAGAAAATCTGCAGACCAAAGCATTTTGCCACCTTTCTGGCACACCATGGTGCCTAAAACATTGTAGGTGGTGAAAAAGGGGTTATTCAATTCTCATTTGTTTGAGGTTTAGAGCTGTGAACTGTTGCTCTTACTTTTATAGAGTCCATTCATTCCTAGTTGTCCAAATTGTTCGTTCCTCATTGAGTGTGGGCTTAAGGAAGAAGATGTTGAGGCCCTTTCTGCAGCATTCAGAATAAAGTTAAACATGACCTGTTGTCATTTTGACTGTGCTGAAAATATGTAGCGTAGAAGGCTGAGGCATGTGTCTGCAGACATTGGCCTTCCTGAAACTGACTGTAGTCAGGGGCTGGTCATGGGAGGTGTTTTTTTCTGTATTTGCCTTAGCTTGGTAAGCTGGATTCTAGATGTGGTCACAAATAGCTGCTTGTCAGGACTATTAAGTAATCTTCCAAAAGGGCTCCAACAAGACATTAAACTGCCTTCTCAGACCTATTAGGACAGACCTAATCACTACTACGTACTGGGCCATAGTGGTAGTTTCTTCCTCAGAATGAGGCCAAGGACTTTACTCCTACCTCTTTTTGTTGGTATTGAAGGGGTAGGAAGGCCTCTGTTTTGTCATGAAACTTGCATCCCTTCTATCACATTCTGGATATTGAATGCCCAGGATATCATACCTTTGGTGCATCACAAATTCTGAATGGTATCACTGAACATGATATATGTCTTTTGCCACATCAATTTCTAGGGTCTACATAGGACATGTCTTCTCTTTGCCTTGGGTGTGCACCACTTCATAGCAAAGGTCGGCCATTTAGGCTCTCAGCAGCCCCCAGGTATAGGCCTTCATGGTTAAAGCCTTGCAGAAGTATAAGCTCAGTGAGTTTCCCTGTCTGGATGACTGGCTTCCTTGAGGGACTCCTTGGTGACATCCCTGGACTGACCAGTTCTTTGGCTTTAGTGACTCTATTTTGGTAAGGAGGTGACTGGAATAAGTCCCATCTGATCCAGTCACATAGGATTGTTTTCACTGGGGTAGAAATAAACACTCTCCAGTCTTTATAATTTCATCCAATGGAGAATGCCCAGCAAGTAATGAATTTGGCATCCCAAGTATGAATTCAGCAGTGTGTCCAATCCTAAACCTTTTTATTTCTTCTTACATGAGTCATTGCAGTTTTCACTGTGTCATTTCCACTCCAAAGGATGAGAGTGTTGCAATCAAGTCTGAGATGTCCTTCTATTCTCATGTTGCAGTATTCATAACAGTAGGGAATTGCTGTCTGCAACGCCACCATCTGGGCAGTATACCAAAGTCTTTGTTCCAGGAGGGTGTGTGTGACATCCCTTACCAGGGCCATAAACCGATGTTTGATATAAAAGTGATGTCTGCACGCACCCTCATCAGAATTTTTCTGCCGCAGTGAACGTTGGACTCCTGTTTGCCAGTTCCATAAGCAGATCGCGTTTCTTCAGACGACCGGTTACGATTCCATTCAAGACCAGACAACCGCTTCTTCGACCAATACAGATAAGTGCCCTGTTGTTTTTTTTCTTTGTTTTTTGATTAGACTTACATGTCAGCTAGAAAGGGGAAGTGTGCTTGTGGGAGACAAATTCCTCACAAGGACACACATAAGAAGTGCGTATTTTGCTTAGTCAAGGCCCACGACCATATGTCCTCCCCCATTTGCAAATCTTTCAACTCCACAACTCTTCGCAGCCACCTCGCGGCACTGAAGTTATATTTAGAGAATCAAAGACTATGTTGTTTAGCGCTCGGTATGGAAGGAGTGGTAGGCCTGTCCGACAAGCCGCCGAGGAAGAAGGCTAAGAAAATTAGGCCGGAATCCCAACGTGCGCCTCAGGCGTCTGAGCAGGTTCTTGAGGCACCTGAAATCCCGGAATCATTTCAGATGGCGGATGTTCTTCATGTTTCACTGTTGCAGTTATTACGTTTGGGTTATCTGCTTGCAGGTAGCCCTCAGTCGGCCTGATAAACAAAATCTTGGGTCCTGCATCGGTTGCTGTCCCTTCTTCCATGACGTCAGGTCATCAGGGGTATAAAATATGCAGCTGACGTCATTACATCAGTGTTTCTTGCCGTGCAGTGCCCGAAGCAGAAGCAGTTCGCAAGTGCTGGTCGGCTGACTCCTGAAATTTTCGTTTTCGAGTTTCAGAACCGAAGTGTTCAACTAAAGCTAAGTACCCCGTTGGGGAAACTTTTTCTTGCTTCTTACCGATGTCAGTAAAAGTTAATAAGTGCATTACTTGTGGAAAGCAAATACCTCATAAAGATTTTCATTCATACTTTATTACTTGCCTAGGCCCTGACCACGATGTACCTTGCTGTCGGTTTTGTGCTTTATTTAATCAGCGCACTGTCTGTCAACGGTATATTTTCACCTCTAAATATTTCGGTTCTCGGTTTAATTATCCAGAAATGTCGTCTGTTAAACATCCGACTACCGGGATTCTGAAAAAACTCAAAGATAAAGGACAGATTTAGGCCGCTGAGGTCCAAAACTGCCGACGATGCTTCTCCTAAGCCAGTCGCCAGTTCACTGGTACTCAGTGAGGCGCTTTCGCAGCCCCTGATGCCCTCTACTTCTGATTCGCAGGCCTCTACTGAGACCTATTCAGAGTCCGGTATGCCATGAGATGCTTCAACTATGGAACCTGTGGATGTGTCTACCTTGGATGGATCCGGAGCCGCTGTGCAGGCACCGGCTTCTGAGGGTGTATTCAGGCCTATGGACTTGGATATTAAACCGACGCCTCCTTCTTTACTTAGGCCTAAATCTCGATCCATGCCTAAACATTGTCACCACAATAAACAGGACACACTGGAGGGATAGATTCCTGTCCCAGAGACTTCCTATACTCTGGAACAAGCTACCCATCTATGCTCAGGCCTCTATGCCTAAAAAACAAATGATAAGAATGGCTGAAGATCTAATAACTCTAATCAGGTGTAGCCAACCCCGCCCCCCTTCTAAGAGGCCTAGGACTGAAGTTGATTCTTCTTCTGATCAGGATTCAGTTTTTTCTGAGTCTTCTGATGATCTGGATTTGCCCTTATCTACTTATGAAGATTCTGATGCAGAAGACTCCATTCCCTCTGCTTCCCCTCCTGAGGATTTTTCTTTTGAGGAAACCTTGCATACTTTAAGGGAGCATTTCCACTGGGAGAGCCAGGATTTTTCTGATTCAAAAAAGAGGCTTAGGGATTTCCTTCTCCTACCTCCGCATAGGCCTTTAGCTATTCCTCCTGTACTAGACATTGTTGATGATGCTTTTTCAGAATCTAGTTTGGCCCCTGATTCACCGCCTCCTGCTCCCAGAAAACCTGACAGATACTACAGGGTCCCTGAGTCCCACAAGTTCCTTTTTAAAAATCCTATTGCAGATCCAGAGACTATTTCACAGGGGCCCAAGGGCATTGAGGCTTTTACTGCTAAAAATCCTACCCCTTCTGATAGAGACTCCAGGGCGCTGGATAGATGGGGTAAGAAGGTTTACACTTCTGCAACCTTGGCCATTAGGGCTTTAAACTGCCAGTTTCATATGTTAAAGTATCTGCAACATGTTATTGGACTGCTTAAACAGAAAATTATGTTGATTCCTGACTGTGTGGAAAATAAAGAATTACAGGATTGAATGCATTCTGCTGAACAAGTTGGAAAACATACTTTGCAATGTGGTTTTGATTCATTAGAGGCCTCTTGCAGGGCTGCTGTTACTGGGTCTGTGTTCAGAAGGCATGCTTGGCTTAAGGAGCAATCTTTGCCTGATCATGTTAAAGCTAAATTGTTGGGTGCTCCTTTAAATCAGGACCGCCTGTTTGGCAACAAGGCTGAGGAGGGTCTGACGCATTTGTGGAGAGCTGTTGTTGGGGGGCTGGAACCTGCAGGTGGATTCCTAGGTTGAGGTGCAGTGCTGACACACACCACTGTATTTCCTTTTTTAGGCACAGAAGTAGGGGAAGGGGCGAGTCCATGGGTTGGGGATGTTGGCTCCATAGGTTTTTTAGGGCCCACTGGATTTTGCACATGTGGAATCTTGTTAGAGCTAACATGGGTATAAGAGATGCCATGTGGCCTAACATTCTCAGGAATTCCTGAGCTGTCAAGGCTTTGGTCTGGTCTTCTCGTCCTACACATCTTTATTAAATTAACACTTATGACATAGGCAGTCATGCATTTGTATAAATGAAAATAAACCATATTGACATAATCTTAGTTGCAAGCATTACACATCACAAACCATACTGATGTAATTTTAATTGCAAACATTATACATTACTTATAGTCTAGCCAATCATTGTCAGTCAGACATTACATAGCTCATTTAAATCCTGCCTTCTTTTAAACCTCTTTTTCCCCTGTATGTATTTTTCCCACAATTCCCATCTTTGTATGTAATTTGCTCCTACCCTTTTCTAAAGATCTCAGTTCCAGTTGTTTTAGCTCTGTTACTATATTCACTACTTCTAGTACAATTGGTTTAGACTTTAATTTCCATTTTCTAGTAATTGTTTTTTGGCAACCTTAATAATTAGACTCGTCAAGGCCTTACTATGTCTAGGCAGTCTCGATTCTGTATCCTAGCTCAGAAGAATAATTTCCCTAGGTATACCAATTTGCTCACCCAATATCTCTGATAGAGTAGTCTGCAGCAAATCTTTAAAGTCTGCCAACTCATTACGCACCTAGAAAAAATGTTCCCATTTACCTCTTTCTTGTCCATCACACCTCCCAACATTTGCTGTCTGTCTGAGAAAAAATTCTCTGGAGCCTACTTGGGATATAAAAATACCTATGCAAACATTTCCAAGCAAAAATCCTAAATCTTATAGATTTTTTTTTTTTTTGCATATTTGGGAGATGCACATCCCTCTCCATTGTTTCTTTGTGAATTACTTATCCAGTCTCTCTTCCCAATCCTTTCTAACCTCTTCTGATTGATTCTTATAGTGATCATGTAACTTTTTATATGCTGTACTACTAATAATTCCTTTTTTAACAGCAGCTTCTGTAACAAATTTAACTAAAAACTCTGCCAGTGCTGGTCTTTTGTTTAGACCCCCCCCCCCTGTTTCTTTCTCTTTGCCTGTACTCTGATCCCAGTCCTTGATTGGGAAAGCAATTCCTAACCTGCAGTCCAAATAAATTTTTGGCATCCTCCCATTCTGTTACATTTCCCTCTTCAGTTATTTGCTCCCAATTCCTTGGTTCTTTTGTCAGTTTTCTCCAATAAATTCCAGCCCTCTCTTGCCTATTGTGTGTATCCCTAATTGCAGTCATCCCTTTTGGCATAATCTCCTTTCCCCTGTTAGCTTAGTTTTCAGAATACTTTCTGCTGCTTTATGAATATAATATTCTGTACAATTATTGTTATTTTCCTTAAAGATCTGTATCCAAAGTCCCAGTCTCACATTATTTCTTGAGCTTCCCCCAGTTTCATCATCATGATCCCTTTCCACTTTCAATTGTATGTTTCTGCTTTTCCTATGTATAGGAGCCTTAACTGTGTAGCTCTGAAATACCACTTCAAATTGGGTAATCCCACTTTGCCTTGTTCTGTTTGGAAGAATCAGCTTATCCCACTTGACTGTTGCCATCTTCCCCTCCCAGATAAAATCCTTCAGCTCTTTAATTCTTTTGCACAACTTCTCCTCTGATTGTTAAAAATATGCCTGACCTGTACATAAGACTAAAGTGACTAAAAACTTTCTAAGTGCTTGTATCTTACTATCCATATCCATATAACAGAGCTTCCAATTTCTCAGGTTTTTTTTTTTATTTTTGTTTGGTCTCTTCCACACCAAAATCATTTTTAATTAATACTCCTCAGTACTTCAGCAATATCCATATTTATGGGGACATTATAAAATGAACTAATTTGTGTGCAAGTACATAATTTATACCTATCGCCTTGTTTTAGCTTCATTCAGTTTGTATCCCAAAAAGATTTGAAACTGTCTGAATATGTTCCATGACACTGAAATGTCCTTTTCTGGTTTTATCAGGTATAAAATATCATCTGCAAACAGGGCCAGCTTTTCTTGACTACCGTACCAGTTATATTTTTGAATTTCTGAATCCCTTATTTTCTTTGCTAATGGTTCTAAATATAATGCAAATAACAAAGAGAAAGAGGACACTCCTGCCTGCTTCCTCTGCTCAAACAGAAATTATCAGAGAGGAACACATCCCCTTTAATTTTCACCTCTGATTCCTCATATATTCTTCTAATCAACCTTATAATTTTATCAGCGAATGCAAATGCTTCTATTGCCCTGCTTCTAAAGTCCCAGCTTACTCTGTCAAATGCTTTCTCTGCATCAAGACCCACCAACAACAGTGATATTTTCTTACATTCTGCTTCCCTCCTGATCATCAATGTTCTGTCATTGTTGTCAGATGTTTGCCTTCCCTCCCAAAAACCACATTGATCCATATCTATCAATTTTGGCATTACTTTTACCATTCCTTTAGCCATTATAGACACAAACACTTTATTATAATGGTTTAGTATTTAAATGGGCCTGTATGAAGTTGGATCTGATAGTTCTTTACCCTCTTTAGGTTGTTACAGCTACCACTGATTCCTTCCAGGATGTTGGCACTTCTCCTCCTCTTAAAATGCTATCAGTTCTTTCCCTCCTAGCTTCCAAACTTTCACAGGAATACCATCTATTCCTGGGACTTTCCTGTGGATTGGTTGTACATCACCATTTTATCTCATCTCCTGTCCTAACTTTCAGTAATTGACTTCCATCTACCTCAAACCCCAGCACATTTAACTCTTCCATAAACATTTCCATTTGTACCTTTTCTTGATTTCCTTATTTCTCTGCTTTATACATACTTTCATAGAATTTCTGAAATATTTCTAATACCTCTACAGGATCTCTTATCTTTCTTGTTGTATGCTCCCTAAAGTTGGCGACAACCCTCTTCTCTGCTGCCTGAGTCACCATGCTAAAACTTTGTGTGCTCTAGAGTTATAAAAAAAATTGCTTAACAGCAATCTTTTTAAATTAATGCATATTATCAAGGTAACCTCTTATTTTCTGTTTAGCATTCTGCAGTTGCTGCTTCTCTTCTTTGAGATTTGCCCTATTCTGCAATACTTTAATGTTTGTAAATTCCTGTAAGTAATTCCTTGTTCCTCCTTAACCATATCTGCCTTTCTAGTATTTCCACCCTATTTTTAAACATATTTGAATTTTATCCCACTCCCTAGCAATATTTTCAGAAGAAATTTCTGTCTTCTCTTATAGAGCCTGAATAATTTCCACTACCCATTCCTTTATTTCCTCTCTTTTCAACACATGGGTGGGAAAGCACCAGTGTCTCATTTTTATTTCATTACCTCCTGTTTTTATTTTAGTTGTTATGGGCACAGGATCTGACATAGTTATTGGGTACATGTCACATGTTACTGTGAAATGCAAATTCTGTCTAGCCTAGACCAGTTTTTGTAGTTTGGGGAATAATATGTAAATTCACTCCAAACTCCTAGTACTGAATTCACATCTTCCATGCCAAATATTTTCATGAATTTCTTCAAAAATGTACTTTCTTTTGTTATATTTTCCCTTTTGCGTCTCCCCAGACACGTCTTCACTGCTGCAAATCAGATTCCATTCCCCACCTATAAGTAATAATGTTAAGTTGTCATTCTCGCTTTCATTCTTGCTGGATGGGTTCGGAGCCGACCCTCGGCTCCGACTCGGCCTATACTATAGCTCGAGAGCTATTTTTACCGGCTCGAGGCAGCCCTATATCCCACAATACCATGTGCTAACTCCCCAGATCTCGTTTGCCGCTTCGCTGCGAGGTTGCCTTTTTTTACCGGCTCAGGTCAGTAAAAGGAATTTTCAATAAAGTTTCTATTTTTTGAGGTAGTTTCTTAGGTTATTTTCCCTCATTAGTTCCCTATTGATATTGTTACTTATTAGTGTTTCTTTCGTAAGCCCTACCCACCCCTTTAGTTAACTTTTATAATCAGGCCTACCGGCTTTAGTTTTTCTGTTTACTCACCCCCTTAGTGTGTGTGTGTGTTGTTGTTCTAGTCAGCAACCTCATCTCCCCCTTGTGTGTAAGTGAGTGAGTGTGTGTGCTGATTGAGTTACTGTCTTTAGGGCAATGTCCAAAGACGTTAAGGTCTCGGGATTCAAGAAGTGTGACTCGTGCTGTCAGAAAATCTCTCTGACAGACGGTGACACTTCTTGCGTCTACTGCTTGGGGCCTTTGCACCTGCAGGACTCTTGTTCCGTCTGTCACGGATTTAGTTCAAGAGTCCTGCAGGAGCGTTGTAATAAACTTATTTTGAGGGACTTATTGAAGCCCAATGATTCCCCGTCCAAGTCTGGCTCGGGGAAGTCATCTAAGCCCGCCAAACCCTCAGCTCCAGTTTCTGAGTCGAGGGCTGGCGAAATTGAGATTGCTCCGACATCGGCTCCAGTTGGAGCCGATGCGAGCAAGATAATTTCCGCTCCGAAACCCATATCGGAGCTGACTTCAGCGCGCAAGCGCTCTAGGTCTCCTTCACTAGAATCCGTCCGATCGGCTCCAAGATCACCCCTCTTATTGGAACGGAGTCATAGGACTCATTCCTCCAGGTCGTCTAGGCTTTCCGACTACGATATTGAGAGGGTAGTCAGTAGACTCATAAAATCTCAGGCACTGGCCCAAATGCTCCAAAGCCCGTCTCACTAGACTTTGGCTCCCTCGGTGCCGCCTTCGATTCCTCCTCCGACTCTCCAGTCGAGTTCGGAGCTGGAGTTTGTCGGAACCGTAACCTTGCCCAAGTCGGAGCCAATACTTCCACCTTCGGCTCCGGTGTCGTTGGCTCCGACTTCTTCATTGGTACCGTCCATGGAGAGGTCCGGGCGCCGAGACTCCATTGTTGGCTTCGAGGGGACGAGTGGCATCGGACCCTTGTCCGACCCCGCTCTCCCTCTCGGAGCATCGGCTCTGGTTAGTTCGGCCCCGACATCATTCTCGGAGCCTTTTCTGTCGGTGCCGGAGGTGGTTCGGGTATCTTCAGAGCCGGGACTGCCTTCGGTGCCTGATAGGGGGGCTTTCGAGGTGATGAGGAGCGTGCTGGATCCAGTGTCCGCTCCAAGGTGGGTTTTTCAGCTCCTCCCTCTACAGTGCCTGTTACGGTCTCTGGCCATCCTCTTGCAACTGATAGCAGAGATCCAAAGCGTAGGGTACCCACTTTGGGTGTCGCTTCCTCCTCCGAGGCCTCCCCTGAAGCTTCAGGGGAACCCCCTAGGAAAAAACAGTGCAAGAGGAAGCACATAGACTCCCCCGAGTCTCTCACTTCGGACACCGACTTGGATGAGTCGGAGGGTTCCCCGAGATCCCCCTCTGAGGATGTCTCCTTTTCAGACATCCTAGAGATCCTGAAACAGAGGGGGAATTGGTCCACCCTTAAACCCCCTGAGGACGAGTCAGTTTACCTTGACGCTTTTGGGTCTCGCCCTTCCACCTCCTGGGTGTCTCCTCCCTTTGACCCACTGATGGAAGTAGTGGCCAGAAAGGCATGGGCAGCTCCTGACTCAATGGAACCTACCCCTAGGAGGCCTTCTAAATTTATTTCTGCTCCGGAAGACAAACCATTTCTGACCAAAGATGTCTCAGTAGATGCTATGGTGGTAGCAGCCGCCACTAAGAAGGAATTAGCTGATCCTTCGGTACCTGTTCATCCTCCTAACAAAGAGTCCAGGACCATGGTCAGGTACGGTAAGCGGACATTTGCTTCAGCGACCTTTGCCATGCGGTCGCTGAACTATTTTTGTCATTTCACCCGCCTTCAGAGAGATTTGCTCAAAGAACTGGGTGAAACCATACAGGATCCTTCTGCTGTGGGGTATCAGGACAAGATTAACTCCCAGCTGGCTACCCTGAATTCCATTGCCAACTCCTCCATGCGGCTTATCTCCTATGCAGCCGATGGAGCGAGTAGGGCCGCAGGCACAGGTGTTGCATTGCGACGTCATGCCTGGATGCGACTCTGTAATTTTGCTGATCCCTTCAAGGCGTCCTTCACCAACACCCCCTTTGATGGTTCAGAATTGTTTGGACCTCAGGTGAAGAATACCCTCACCAGGTGCGAGCAAGATGGTAAGACTCTCTCTGCCGTGGGAGTCCACTTTTCCACACCATCTAGACCTTACCCTAAAGGCCAGAAGGGTGGGAAGATGTGGTTCCGCAAACCACAGGGAGTCATGCCTGCCGCACGTGGTGAACATCCCCCCCAGAGGCAGAGGGGGGAACAATAATAGACGCCACCCCAGGGACAGAGGGGGTCCACAGAACCAGGGTTCCAGGGAATCCTTCCCTGACCAACCCTTTCAGCATCCCTGAGAAGCTGCCCGACTGTCCACCTTCGGAGGCAGTCGGGGGAAGATTATCTCTGTACCCGGAAGCCTGGCAGTCCCTCTCTCAAGACAAATGGGTACAGTTGATTATATCCGAGGGTTACAAAATCCCCTTCATTTCCCCTCCGATCCAATCGCCAAGACCCCTCCCAGACATACCACCCACACAAAGGGGTCAGGCACAGCTAGAAATAAAAAAGCTGTTAGAAAAAAAGAGTCATCCAGGCAGTCCCAGCAGACCAGCTAGGATCCGGAATCTACTCCAGGTTCTTTTTGGTACCAAAAAAGACAGGAGACTGGAGACCCATTTTGGACCTCAACAAACTGAACAAGTCTGTGCAGAAGACAAAATTTCGGATAGTAACACTGCAGTCCATTGTACCCTTTTTGGGCAGAGACAACTGGATGTGCTCGTTAGACCTTCAGGATGCGTACTATCATATAAAGATACACAGGCGCTCCAGGAGGTTTCTCCGCTTCTGACTGGGAGCCAGTCATTTCCAATTCAGAGCCCTGCCCTTTGGTCTCACCACAGCCCCCCGGGTGTTCATGGCTCACCTGGGACAAAAAGGATTCCAGGTGTTTCCATATTTAGACGACTGGCTCATTACCGCTACCACCAAGCAGCATCTTATAATAGCCAGGGATTACACCATTCACATTTGCAACAAACTAGGTATTTCCATAAACTTTGCAAAATTCTCCTTGTCACCTTGTCAGTCTATAAACTTCATAGGCGCCGTACTAAACACCAGAGAAATGTCTGCAACATTGCCACCTCAGAGAGTGACAGACATACGGCGGAATGTTCAGTTTCTGTTGCAGTCCAACAGAATTCAAGTCAAGTTAGTACTGAAAACGTTAGGCCTCATGGCAGCGGCGATCCTTCTCCTCCCCTTAGCCCGCTTCCACATGAGAATTTTCCAGTGGATGCTTTTTTCTCAGTGGTCCTTTCAACAGCTCCCAATGACTCACAACATCTTGATAACCCCATCTTGCAAGAGACACCTCTCCTGGTGGATGGTCTCCCCTCAACTTCTTCAGGGCAGACCCTTTGTTCTTCCCCCTCCAGTTGCCACAGTGACAACGGATGCCTCCCTGATCGGGTGGGGGGGCACTATCAGGGCAGGACTGTCCAGGGCACATGGCAACAATTAGAATGCCACCTGCACATAAATGTCCTGGAGATGAGAACAGTGCTTTTATCGTTGCAAGCCCTTCAGGATTCTCTTCCCACCGGAACTGTAGCAGTTCAAACAGACATTATGTCTGTAGTGTGGTACATAAACAAGCAGGGCAGAACAAAGTCCTACCCCCTATGTCGAGAAGCACTCAGACTTTGGCAATGGACGATCTCCTCTCAACGGTTTCTGATAGCAACGCACATCCCCGGGAGGTCCACCGTCATAGCTGACAGACTGAGCAGAACAATTCTCATGCCTCACGAGTGGTCTCTAAATCAAGCGGTAGCAGAGAGAATTTTTCAGAAGTGGGGCCAGCCTTGCTGCGACCTTTTCGCAACCCCTCAAAACAGCAAGTGCCTCGACTTCTTCACTCTCTTCCCTCTACCAGGCAATCCCCCCAGAGACGCTCTCGTCCACGATTGGCCTCGGGGTCTTCTATACGCATTTCCTCCCTTTCCGTTGATTCCGCAATTAATTCAGAAAGCAACCACATTGAGATCCAAAATGATCCTCATTGCTCCGTATTGGCCTCGACAAGTATGGTTTCCGTTCCTGCACCGTTATCTACTGGAACAGCCCTGGCATCTGGTACCCCTTCCAGACCTTTTGACCCATCTAACGGGCAAGCTGCACCAGTCTCTTCGTTCCCTCAACCTCACAGCTTGGTTGCTTCACTTCCAACCATAGCCAGGCTTCCCTTTATTTCTCTTCCTGTCCGTAATATCATTCTTGCTTCCCATAAGTCCAATACTAGAAAGACTTATGCGAGCAAATGCAAGCGTTTTTCGTTCTGGGCAGAAGCTAGGTCCTTAGATCCTTTTAATGCACCAATTCATAAAGTTCTAGATTTTCTGGCGGAGCTTTTTCATTCAGGATCATCGTCGGCCACTATCAGAGTACAACTAGCGGCCATTGCAAATTTTCATGTGGGGCTCTCAGAAGCAAATATTATGTCCCACAAACTCTATAAAGCTTTCCTCAAGGGCATCTTCTTGCTCAGACCTCCCATTAAGGATCCTCCTCCACAATGGGATTTAAATTTAGTATTAACGTCATTGATTCTCCCTCCCTTTGAACCTGCAGCTTCTTGCTCCTTCAAACTTCTCTCTAGGAAAACTCTGTTTTTGGTGGCTATAACATCTGCCAGAAGGGTATCGGAACTCCAAGCCTTGTCCGTCTGTCCCCCTTATTTGGTTTTTCATAAAGACAGGGTAACTCTCAGAACGAATCCTTCCTTTCTACCGAAAGTTTCTTCTGAATCAAATCTGAACCAAACTATTGACTTGCCTGTTTTCTTCCCAGATTATTCAAACAGGGCTGAACAGAAATTACATTCCTTGGATGTTCATCACCAGCTGTGGTATTATTTAGACAGGACAAAACAGTTCAGAAAATCATAACAGCTCTTTCTCTCTTATGCTGAAGGAAAGAAAGGACTTCCAGTATCAAAGGCAACTCTTTCCAGATGGTTGACATCCATCATTACCTTTGTCTACGAGTTGAGACACAAACAACTCCCGTCTAGGCCTAAGGCTCATTCAACCAGGGCACTATCAACATCAACAGCCTTTCAAGCAAGGTTACCATTAGATGCCATATGTGCAGCAGCTACATGGGCTTCTCAACATACCTTTATTACCCATTACAAGCTCGATATAACCTCCAGAAATAGAGCTGACTTTGGTTCCACCGTACTCAGGAGTCTGTTCCGTTGAGCCACCCAGGACCAAGGTGCTAGGGACGCTGTCCCATCCAGCAAGAATGAAGGCGAGAATGACAACTTAACATTAAGAAGTTATGTACTTACCATAACGTTCCATGTTAGTTGTCTTCTTCTTGCGTCCCTCCCTCCTGCCCCCTAGCCTGGACAGACTTGAAGGTCTCGGAGTCCTTCTATTTCATGTTATATAGTCCTTCACGATTACCCCATATCATTAGGGTTACCAGCAGGGAGACCATTTTTGGTTATAATTATAATAATAATTTTATACTATGTGTTAGCTGCCAACGAGATCTGGGGAGTTAGCACATGGTATTGTGGGATATAGGGCTGCCTCGAGCCGGTAAAAATAGCTCTCGAGCTATAGTATAGGCCGAGTCGGAGCCGAGGGTCTGCTCCGAACCCATCCAGCAAGAAAGAAGGCGAGAAGAAGACAACTAACATGGAACGTTATGGTAAGTACATAACTTCTTATTCCTTGCTGAAAGCTGATTATTTGTCCCAGAATTTTTTAAACTCTGTTATAGCAGTTTTAGATGGCATATAAATACATGCAAATGTAATCTTCCTCCCTTACCAGTGTCCCCTTAGTGCTACAAATCTATCATTATTATCTCTTTTTATCCTCATCTATTACTATTGCAGGTCCTCTTGTGATTAATTTAAGTACTGCTGTTTTCCTTTGTCCCAGGTATTCCACTGAATAACCATCCTGAAAACCTAAACCTTTCTTTATTGAATTCACATGTTCAGTTCTTTCCAAGTGTGTCTGCTGTAGCACAGCTATTTGCAGTCTACATTTTTAGTATAGTTCACTACTCTTTCTTTTTTTGTATTTATCTGTGAAACCATTGACATTTAATGACATTACATGAAGCATCAGTGTGTTAAAAAGTTATTATTCCCACCTTTTATGTGTATCTTCTTTTTTGTTAAGTGACTAGTTCCATCTTTTTGTTACATGCATACACTGTTTGGCAGGTTGATCTTTTATAGAGTTGTTTCTTGTCATATCCATTTGAGCCTATGTCACATCTTACAGAACTTTTTGTTTTATTGAAAGCACTCAAACAAAAAAACAAACACACCCACAATACCCCCTAAAACCTATTACCTTAATACTAACACACAAAACTATGCACATCTTCAAATATTGGTGTTAACCTCCTAATAGGAACATGTGTCCCAAACTGGCAGCCACACTTGCAGACATGTGTTAACCTAAAAGAAAGGTTGTCCATGCTAAGACGCATGGTATGGCATGTGCTTCTACTAAGTGCTGTCTGGTTTTGTCTTATCTTTATAGCTGTCCCACCAGCCATTTTTTAATCAGATTGTCTCCATGGAGACATGAGGACCAGATTCAGAGTTTCTACTAAACATACATTTATTTGCTAGAAAAAAAGCTTTATAATATTCAGTGTTCTTTTTTTATTTACTTGTTTCTCTTCAAAGTAGTTATTAAATCAAGCTAAGAGCCTTAATCCAATCATTCCTCTGTGGAAGAATGAGAAAAATGTCATCAGTTTTTCTTTTGTCATGCTCTTTTGATCAGACTTTTCTTTTTTTTTTTTTTACATTGCAGTGCCTACATTTCTTAAAGAGAAATGAAGCATAGCTCTCAAGCTTCCATCTCCAAAATGAGGAACACTAGCCCTCATAATGAGGAACAAATGGGCAAAATGTGGAACACATACTAATGGCTTATTAACAACTTCAACTAGGAAGGTCATAGAGTGGTTAAAATATGCTGTTTTTACTTATAAAGAAGATCTTTTAATGCATTAATATGATTCATTTCTATTTACCATGGATTTCACTTAAAAAAATTCCTAACACTGAATGTGTGACAGAGTCTTTCAATGTAGAACTTCGAGGAACATGAACTTTTTGAGACCTCATAATGAGGTACACTTAAGAGATATGAAATGAAGGGAAAAGAAAGCAGGAGCACCTATTAACGTTATTATCCCATTACACTAAAAGTAACTAAGAAAATGTTATAGCATACAAAGAAAGTCATACACTATAAAAATATTACTTTAAAATAAATTTGTACCTACACTGAACTTTTTCCCTCCTCTTCCCTTGTCAAGTATGTTTCCAAATATTAATGACATGAAGTAGGGCATATGCTTTAAAGTCCCTAGAAGTTTAACAGAGTAAAGCAAAAAGTTGAATATTTCCAGATTTTCTTGTTCTGTCATGTTTCACAAATATAATTATTATGTAATCCCACATTTGTCAATTTCCAAGTTACTGATTTTTTTCCTGTTCATCTCCCATCTCCCAAATCCTGTCTCTGCTTCATTTCCAACTTACTCTTTATTCTTTTAATCCACTGTTGTGCTGTTTTTCTTTTCTCAAGCATTTTGTATTGAAATATTGGAAAAAGGTTTCACCGGCAGTCTCTCTGTGGTCTTTATTACCTGAAGAACAAGAAGCAGAATCTCATTCTGCTTCACAGCTCACTTTTTGTTGGACAAACTTTTGAATTTCCTTCTTAGCATGTACTGCATCAAAAAAATTATTTTGTCCCTCCAAGAAAGAATATTTTGAAGATAGCTATGTCCAGCAGTTTGAATCTTATGCCTGCTTCTCGACATTCCCTGAATAGTAGAATAAATTTACTCCTCTTCTGCTTGGTGTACAGGGTGTAATCATTCTCCACAGATATTCTTCTGTCTCCCACTTTAAGTACTTTGGCCACATTTTTGTCAGAATCAACTCATTTTGCTGGTAGGATTGCTATCTTTATTATTAAAGGTCTAGGTTGCTTTCTCATAGCCAGGTTTGGAGCATACACACAATGTGCCCTTTCAATTAACAACTCCTGTGTGGAATACAATTCCAGTTTCTTATTTGTGCTTTCATAAAATTAATACAGTCTGTTTCTTCCAGCTTCTCTGGTACAGCATAAAAATCTCAGGTTTCCCCTATGTGCTCTGTCATCTAATTCTGTTATTTTTTGAAACTTCTCTTCTTGAGCATTCTCATATTCAGCCAGCCTTCTTCATTTCGACCTCTGATTTTTGCAGTTTGATCACCTCATCTGAATATTTGTTTTTTTCTAACCATTTTTTTTTTTTGAGTTGTTGTACTCTGTTGGTGTTTTGTTTATTTTAAACAGGTCTGTGTGCAGTTTTCTTATACTTTCCTCTAAGTTACTGGAAGTCATGTCTAGAGCTTGGACTGCTTTTTGCTGAACACCTGCAGTGCTCTTCCCAGTCAGTGTTTTTTCCTCACCTTTCATAGTTGATTTTCTTTCAGGTCCTCTGTATTTTTTTCCTGGTATCCAGGGAGTGCACATACTAGCCAGTTAGTGAAATTTACCAGAAATACAAGCCAACTGCTTTGTTTCTGTTTTCATACTGGGAGAGCTAGTATTAAGCTGTTACTCAATGTGCAGCCATCATGGAAGTTTAATTTCATGCCATCTTGATCTCTTTGTGTTGTATTTACACTTTCCATTGTGGCCTAATTCACAGCTAAAAAAGGTCCCTGAACCAGCTTTATTACTGGGTTAAGAAATCAGACTGGATTCCCCTCACCTTATGGTATTTCATGTGCTAAAGAGCATATGATAGGTACACCATCTTTTTACGCCATCTGTCATAAAAGTAGAAGGAGCAGATGGTGTTGATGTCCTCTTCCCCCTGTGTCATGCATTGTCACCTACTGAAATACACGTAAGAAGGAAGCCACCAAATGTTTTAGGAGGGCATTGAGTTGGCAGACTTTAAAATTCCCTATAGAGTACTCTTGTTAGGAATATTGGATGAGCAAGTGGGCGTAACTAAGGAAATTATTTTTTTGAGCTGAGATACAGGATCTGAATTGCATAGACATACTAAGGCCTTAAGTTTAATTGTTGTGGCTGCCAAAAAAGCAGTTACTAGAAAATGAAAATCCAAGTCTAAACCAATTGTATTTGAGTAGTGAATATTGAAACAAAAGATAAAAGAACTGGAGGTGGGATGTTTAGAAAGGGAAGGAGCAAAGTACATAGAAAAAAATTGTAATTGTCGGAAAGATACATACGGAAATATTTTGGAGGTAGAGCAAGGTTTAAGGAAAGGCCAGGATTGCTTGATTGATGTAATGTTGGATTGATGATGATTGTGTAAAATAATGTGTGATGTATAATGTTTGTACCTGTGATGTGAACATGTTAACATGGTGTGTTTTCGAGTATATAAATTTGTTTGCCTGTGTCTCAAGTGATAATTCAGTAAAGGTATTTAAGAAATAATTACAAACCATGCTACATTAAAAAATAAGGAAATTACCAAAAACTTCTAACAACTATGTATCTCTTGACCTTGTCCATCCTGAAAGCAAATCCACAGAATGTAAAGTTTTCCTCCGCATGTTCTTTCAGCTGCTGTAGTTTAAATAAGAAGGAAGCACCACAAACTTTAAATAATACCTATTAATTGTTGAATCTGTTCATAATGGAAGCAGAAGTAGCAGGCTTCAAAAGGCAACAGTTAGCATTCTTTGCACCAACCAACATTTTCTGTTTTAATTTGTCCACCCAGCCTTTTTTCCCCAATCATGCCTGAGTCCCTCTGATTGATTTTTATAATTATCTTGTGTAATTCTGTATGCCCTGCTAATTTTCTCCTTTTTCATAACCCATTCTTGGTCTGTGATATGCAACTGTCTGCCACAAGCTATGCACCTCCCTCAACTGTGCGTCAGTCATTCAGTGGATCAAGGTGCCTTCTTCTTCCCAGAGTAGCCAAACAAGCAATGGTAACAACCCTCCCTCTTCCTAGCTGACCATCCCCATCTGAATTGTTGATGATTCCTGGGTTTTCTGGGTCATCAGGCTTCATACCTGTGCTCCATGGATTCAGAGAGAGAGTTTGTTTGTGTGTGTACGTGTATGTGTGTGTGTGCATGTGCGCGTGAGTGTGTGCGTGTGTTTTCAATATGTAGCAGAGAATGGCAGAGAGCATCTGGGCTCACGCTTGCTGTCCAGGTGGTAGCTGTCAACTTAATACACTGCAAGGCATCTAGGCTAAAGCAAGAAATGAGATCCCTGAAAGTGTCCCTACTCACTGTTTCTCTGCACTTGTCTCATTTAGGAGATAGCTTGAGACTGTTTGCACAGACCAGGGCAGAGGTTATATTCAACATCTGAGCATTGAGCACCATAAAAGAGGTATGCAGAATAGAATTCAAATCTAGCCCACCCTTCATGGGGTTTCTTTCCCAACCAGGTGATTGCACATGGCCCGGCTCTGTTGTGCAGAATTTACTTGATCTCGGCACAGTAGAACCAGTACCAGAGAAGGAAGAAGGGTTAGGTTATTGCTCCCACTTGTTTTATGTTCTTAAAAGAGATGGACCATAGAAACTCTTCCAGACTTATCCAGACTTCATCCCAAATTTAGAATGCACACCATGCAGGTGCTGCTCCTGCTTTGCCGTCTGTGTTGTCTTCCTGTTTACAGTAGACTTGTAGGATGCTTATTTGTATATCCCCATTCACAAGGACCACAGGAAATTCTAAGAGTCAAAGTTGGACCCCAGCATTACCAGTTTACATTCTATCCCTTTGGACTCTTGACCACATTTAATGTATTCACAAAATGCCTAGCCATGGTGGTAGCCTTCCTCAAACTGAAAGGGTTCCACTTTTACAGATACTGGGGCAGTTGTCTGTTAATGCATTATTTGAAAAGGCAAATCAAATCTTGGGGTATCTTAATATGACCATAAACTACCAACAGCATTTGGTGATTTTTTTCAGCCCCCTAAAATGAAGCCTAAATCCATACAAGAAAAGAACCTTCATGGGATGACCTTGAACATGGAAGCATTTAGGATCTATCCTCCAAAGGACATAGTCCTCACAATAAGTTCTTACTCCAGCTTACTTTCCAGCTAGAACTGTATGATGTCCAGGGACCTCTGATAGTTCCACTAGCCAGAGTACACATACAGAAAATCCAGTCTTTCCTGAGAGCTTCCTGGAGCCTTCCCTTACAGTTTCTGCATGTCGAGTACCCATTGTCCTGTGTTCAGAGGGAGTTTGTGTGTTATATACGTCATACTTTGCAGTGAAGGGAATACTATTCTCTCTGACAGAGGCTACGTACTCCTTGACAATGAACACCTTAGATTTTACATTTCCCTCACAGAAAGGACTGCACATCAACCTGACAGATGTTTGCAGGGTTGTTAGCCCTCAAAGCCTTCAAAAACCTATGGAAATTGTGTCCTTAAGGTCAACACAAACAGCACCATGGTAGTATGTTTTTTAATTTTATTTATTTATTAAATTGTTAACCAGATAATCACACTTGGCTTTGGACCATTTTCATTCATGACCCAGGCACAATGGTAGTAAAATCATGCACGGTAGGAAACAAGAAAAGTACTGAATAACTGAAAGGATGTATTACAGTGGTAATAAGAGTACATAAACAAGATAGAGAAGGATCATATTTGCAGGTGGCAAGCAAGGAGAGGCACAAGAAGTATCCGCTGTGCAGATTGGTAATACAGATGTGCCAGTTGTTAACTCAGTCCAACATGTTTAGGAGGGCAGAGTGTCTGTCATCTTATTGCAGCAGTGAAGCTGATGACCTGAACAGAATGCTGACAGGGAACCAGAAGTGTTGATTGTGCGTTTAGGTTTTTCTGGGGTGGAATATATTTGCTACCCCCCAGTGAACCATTCTCTCCCAGTTTCTTACACAAGGTTCTCGTACAGTGGAGCCTGGTGAACAGACAGTTTTTCCTTCCAGTGTCAGCACTCCTTCCTGTATGCCCTCCCCTCAATACTTCTGATTCTTCAAATGTTGGAGAAGGTGGAGTGGGAGCAAGCCTGTATAACCTTCATACATCTCTTTTTGCCCATGCAGTACTGGTTTTTAATGGTGATGGAAATAGCTGAAAAATCTCTCTTCTTCCTGCTACATGAGATCGATTTACTTATCTAAATGACCAGCAAATCTCAAGGGTCTTGGGCTGATAGCCTAGAATATCTGATGCTTATTCTTAAACACATTTTCTCAAGACATGCTGATCCTACTAAGAGGACTGCAAGCCTGATGCTAAGAATTCATACTTGGCAAAACTGAAGATACTCGATTTATTTCAGAAGGATGAGTATTATATCATTAAAACCCCACTTGTCAGAGCTGTTTAGAGCAGGAATGCCATATTCCCATGTAGAAGTGCATATCTGTACCAATTTTGTTTGTCTGCAATTACCCTCGCCTCTTACAGAACAGGTGTTTTTGTTTGTCTTTTCGACTTTTCCCGGTTAGGGGTCGCCACAGCCGAACTCCGGTCCGCTAATGATTGGCAGTAGATTTTTATGGTGCCGAGTTGCCAGCCCGATGCCCAACCTTCAGCAAAAGCACGCCCATTCATGCATGTCTTTCGAATGCCACTCGACCGCGGGAGGACATGCAGACTCCACACAGAAGGCACCCCAGCCGAGAATCGAACAGGAGAACCTCTTGCTGTGAGGCAACAATGCTACCGCTGCACCAAATGGGAGCGATTCACTATTCCTTCACTTCAGGACCTGAATATTTTTTAACAGCTTTCTGGGACAGCTAAGTTTGGACCCCTTTGATCCTGTAGCTTTAGTGTTGCTCAGATTTGTTTGTCCTGTAATATCCTTTTCCTGGTGGTGATTGCATCTGCAAGGAGTATTTTGGAGTTGAAAGCCTTGTTAGCAGAGCAGCTGTTCAGTCTTTCACATTGACAGGCAGCCAAGGAGAAAATCCTAATTTAATTTTTTTTTTTTTGAGATGTCCCTTAAGTTAAGTTGTTAGTCCAGCTGCAGGTATTCTTCCTGAAACCCCAAAACAAAGGGAAAAGGATCCTTTATATGTTGAATATCTAGACCGGATATTTCTAGGTTTAGTGCAGGGGTCATTGGTCAAATTGGTTTCTAAACTGTTGGTCTTTTGCTATGACAAGAAAGACAAGTACCTACAGGAATGGGTGAAAGTACATTATACTATCTTAGCTTTTACCCTCTACAGACATTTACCCTCCACAGACATTTTTATTCAGATATCAACAAAGATCACCTGCAAGGTGACCTACATGGAATCAGGACATACATTGTCTAAGCACTGTAAGCTGGATTCAGTCCATGGGTGTAGCAGGGTTTGGATTGGCAGTCCTCCATGGTGTACATTGTGGAACCAAGCTGGGAGCTAGGAGTCATCCTCCTTTTGGGTTTAGTGGTGTTATGGGAGTCTCTTTCCCATATGGTATGGATACAGAAGATGGTACAGTTATGTGAAAATATCACCATAGCAGTAGACAGGTTCATAGATAAGTACTAGGCTATCAGCACTAAGGCCTATACAAGCCTAGCCAAATGAGGTTACCTGGCTTTCGCCACCCAAGAAAATTATTTTCCTGTGCCTCTGTCCAGCAGAGCCACAGCAGTGATCCCCGGGGTAAATTTCCTATTTCCCATCCATTTGTCAAGATTTCTCTTAAAGAGGGCTAATGAGGAGCTTTGCTTAACATGAATGGGCAGCCTGTTCCAGAGCAAGGAAAGTCTCTGGGACAGGTATCTATCCCTCCAGCATGGTCCGTTTATTGTGGTGATAAGGTTTAGGTCCCTGGAGCATGTAGCTCGGAAAGATTGGGATTTCTTTAAGTGTAGCATGTCCATCAGATCTGGGTTAGACATGGCTTTGTACGTTAGGCAGAGGTCGCCTCAGAGTAGGCAATATGTGACAGAGTAGAGCTGTAGTTCTTTCAGATGGTCGGTGTATGGCATCTGTTTGAGGCTGGTCATCCTCTTAGTGAGTTATTTCTATGGCCTTTCCAGCTGTTGCAGATGTCTTGCGAGGTACATGCCAAATGTGGAGTTGCACTCTATGATGGGTCTGATAAGGGATGAGTAGAGTGGAACGATCACCTCTCTTTTTCTGGAGGAGAACCCCTTTGTGATGAGATGTGCCACATAGGATTTCCTGACTACTGTGGTGATGTGATTATCAAAGGAGAGACTACTATCCACCTGTGTCCCAAGGTCTCTTGTCACACTTTTGGTGTTTAGTAGGCTACTGCCTATGTGGAAGTTCATTGGTATGGTATTTTTCCCAAAGGGGAGTGCACTTCTTGACATTGAGCTTTAGGCCATGACTTTGACACCAAGCATCAGTCTCAGTGAGGTCTCTTTGTAGAATGTCCACATCCTTAGGTGAATCGATTATGGCGCCTGGTTTGCAGTCGTCTGTGAATTTTGTTAGCCAGAGACCAGCTGTACTAGCCTGGACTTCAGAGAAGTAGATACCAAACAGGAGAGGACCCAGAACCGAACCCTGTGGTACTCCGCTTGTCACTAGTTTGAAGTCGTATTTGGAGTCGGCTACTTTCACTGTGTGGATTCTGTCAGTGAACCGGTTGGCCACTCATCTTGTGACATAGGGATTTATGCCTAGTCCAGTGAGTTTATCTATAATACTAGAGTGGGGGATGGTGTCGAAAGCCTTGGCAAGGTCAAGATAGGCTGTGTGCACCACCTTACCCTTGTCTGCAGCTCTGATGACTGCATCGAAGAAGTCAGTCAGGTTTAGGAGGCATGATCTACCTTTTACAAACCCAAACTGAGTGGAGTTCAAAGTTTGGAGGTTACCTATATCTTTGTTTATAAGCTTTAGGATGATGCGTTCTATGGCCTTGTAGACCAGGCTTGTCAGGCTAATGAGGCAGTAGTTCCTGGAGTCTCTGGTGGCACCCCCTTTGTGGACTGGGATAACTGTCGCTGTGCACCATTCCATAGGCACAAAGCCTGAAGTGAGGCTGTGGTTGAACATGGTACTTAGGTGGGGTGCCAGTTAGTTCTGTAGTTTGTGCAGAACACAGCCTGGGATGTTGTCGTTAGCTTATAGTCAGACCTGACCAGCGAGGAGTTGACCTCTGGCGTGGAGCATCTGTTACCCATATTGGTAATGACCAGGTCCAGGATGTTGCTACCTCTGGTAGGAGCATGGACAAGCTGGTCCAGGGCGTTGGAGTTGATGAATTCCAGAAAACATTGGGCAAATGAGTTAGTGCATGAGTAGTTTTCCCAGTTGATGGAGGGGTAGTTGAAATCTCCCAAAATTAGGGTATTGGGCTGCACCTTAATATTATCCAGTATATCAAGAAACATGGAGTGGGCTTTCTGGGCCGTGGTGGGGGATCTGTTACAGTTGCAGTCTTGCCCAGTGTTAATTGTACTTGGATAATTTTGGGGGCATTATGTTGAGCAACTAGTTTACAGGTGTGAATATCCTTTATGAATATGGACACGCCTCCTCCTTTAGTATTTTGGTCCAGGTTAGGTGGCCAAACGATCTGGTAAGAATTGTAGCCTGGTAATGCAGGGGTGTTCTCTGGAGCCTTAAACCAGGTCTCTGTCACTGTACATATGTCGATGTTCTCCATCTTAAGGAGGGCCTCGCGTGTGTGTGCATTTTGAGGTTTAGACTTCTGGCATTGAGTAGCATTACCCTTAGATTTCGCTTGTTTATGTCTACTATGGTGGTGTGTTTGGTGTTTGAGCCTTGCCTAAAAAAGGCACTATAGGGGCGGCAAGAGCCTTAGCCAGTATCCGAAATCCCAGCGGCGACAGGTGCAGGCTGTCTCTGGCAAAGCGTTGTGGCCTGTCAGTCATGTCGTCCCAAGCTGACAGATACTGGATCCCCTTGGAATGACACCAGAAGCTTAGCCAATTGTGGAAGTCAATCATTTTGTCCTTGTACTGGGTGATGTTTGCTCTGAGAGTGTTGATGGAAAAGTACAGAGAATGTCAGAAGGAGTTGCATTGTGTTTTTGTAGACTTAAAGAAAGCATATGACAGGGTGCCTAGAGAGGAGTTGTGGTATTGCATGAGGAAGTCAGGAGTGTCAGAGAAGTATGTAAGAGTGGTAGAGGATATGTACGAGAGTAGTGTGACAGCGGTGAGGTCTGCGGTGGGAGTGACGGATGCATTTAAGGTGGAGGTGGGGTTACATCAAAGATCAGCTCTGAGCCCTTTCTTATTTGCAATGGTGATGGAAAGGTTGACAGACGAGATCAGATAGGAGTCCCCGTGGACTATGATGTTTGCAGATGACATTGTGATATGTAGTGAGAGTAGGGAACAGGTGGAGGAGACCCTGGAGAGATGGAGATATGCTCTAGAGAGAAGAGGAATGAAGGTCAGCAGGAATAAGACAGAATATATGTGTGTGAATGAGAGGGAGGATAGAGGAATGGTGCGGATGCAAGGAGTATAGGTGGTGAAGGTGGATGAGTTTAAATACTTGGGGTCAGTAGTTCAGAGTAACGGTGAGTGTGGAAGAGAGGTGAAGAAGAGAGTACAGGCAGGATGGAGTGGGTGGAGAAGAGTGTCAGAAGGGATTTGTGACAGACGAGTACCTGTAAGAGTGAAAGGGAAGGTCTACAAGAGGGTAGTGAGACCAGCTATGTTATATGGGTTGGAGACAGTGGCATTGACAAAAAGGCAGGAGTTTGAGCTGGATGTGGCAGAATTAAAGATGTTAAGATTTGCACTGGGTGTGACGAGGGTGGACAGGATTAGGAATAAGTATATTAGCGGGTCAGCCCAGGTTGGAAGGTTTGGAGACAAAGCCAGAGAGGCACGATTACGTTGGTTTGGACATGTGCTGAGGAGGGATGCTGAGTATATAGGGGAAAAGATGCTAAGGATGAAGCTACCAGGTAACAGGAAAAGAGGAAGGCCTAAGATAAGGTTTATGGATGTGGTGAGAGAGGACATGCAGGTGGCTGGTGTGACAGAGCAAGATGCAGAGGACAGGAAGAAATGGAAACAGGTGATCTGCTGTAGCGACCCCTAACGGGAACAGCCGAAAGAAGATGATGACTGTGGTATCATTCTGGATGATGGCAGTATGCTATTCAGGGCTAGTGTTATATTTGCCTGGGCCATGTGGTCAGAGAGCTCCTCCATATCTGTTTTCATGTAGTCCAGGAAGGTACATCTCAGGTCATTCACTCCAACAGGGACAATTACAGAGTCATACTTGTACTTGTTGTGGAGTGTCCTGAGTGCATGCATTATATGGCGTATCGTGGCACCTGAAAGGCAGCTGACAGTAATTTTCTCCTTGTTTAGCCTGGTGAGAGGGACATCAGTGTGCCTGACTGTAGAGTCGCCAATGACTAGTGTGTTGGGTACAGTGTTTTGTCTTATGGGCTGAGGTTGAGTGGCACACTGATTTTATGGGCTGTGTGTCATTCGGGTAGTGTTGGGGGGTGGTGGTTGTTTGCATTTCAGCTTAGGAGGTCTCTGTTGTTTGGGCAGATTTTTATTGAGAGCCTCAGTGAATGTAGGTGTGTGTTTTGTGTTACTGTGTGTGGGTTTGGGTGGTGCAGGTTTTGATGGACTATGTGTTGAGTGCGGTGTGGTATTAACCTTCACCTCTTGACTGTCTAGTCCAGTCTTGGCTGGAGAGAGCCTGGCTTCCAGTTTGGCTATATAAGTGCATCTCTCAGAGGTTGTAGTTTTGGGTGGTAGGAGGAGAGGGTTGTCAGTGTACATGAGGCAATTACTACGATGCCCAGATTCATCAGGTGGACGGGAGAAAACACCAGGAGCTTGACCCTTGGACATGCCTGGTTAATGCTTATTAATTTAAGTATTGGGAGCTGATTTCCTCTTAATTAGTGAAGAAAGTTGAGTGCTGCAGTAATTTGTAGATTATTTAGTGCTTGCAGCGAGATTTGGACAAGTGCTGAGCACAAGGAAACAGTTTTGAATGCTAAAACTAGAAGACTGGCTGGTTCACGGGAACAGAAACAGTTTTGAGTGCTAAGACTAGAACACTGACTAAGTTCTAAGGGAAACTCTGAAGAGCAGACTTTCTGGTGCTGGGAATAGTTTAACCGCAGTTAAACGCCGCTGCTCGATGCGCAAAACCGCACAAACATGGGTTTTTAAACAGAAAGATGAAAGGAATAGAAATAGCCCCAAATGGCCAGTAAAACAAAAGATTCTGAGCCGAAACCACTCCTCCAGGCGACAGACAGGCTGTTTCAAAGCTCAATACTCTCACTCATGAACAGAGAAGCCTCCCTCCATCCCAGAAAGGTCCGGGCAACACAGAAACCTATAAACAGCCCAGAATTCAGCAAAGTCTGAAAACCGGACTCTACTAGCTCTAGAAAGGCAGGAAACAAGTACATAGAGAGGATTTTTTTTAATTTTTTTTTTTTTTTTTTGTTGTTTGTTTTCAAAAGTTAAAGCAAATACAAGAATAAAAACACTTTTAGATCAGAAAAAAAGGTGATCGCACTTGAGTGTGTAGCCCTGTACAGTTAGATAAAAAAACACTTAAAAACGATCAATTAAAGTGCAACAGTATAAGAATTCAAAAAAACAGTTCAAACAAGTAGCAAAGTTAATAAAAAAAAACGGTCGGAATAATGCGGCTAGCAAAAATAAGCAGTAAAAAGCAAAACAGAGGTACTTAATCTACTCAGTCTCCCTTTTCTCTCTCTGCTGCTGTAGGACTCTGCAGGACACCCAGGCAGGCTCTTGCTGAGGTAATACAAGCACAAAAACCATGCAAACACGAGTTTTTTAACAGAAAGGTGAAAGGAATAGAAATAGTCCAAAACGGCCAATAAAACTACAGATTCTGAGCTGAAACCACTCCTCCAGGCAACAGATAGTCTGTTTCAAAGCTCACCACTCTCACTGATGAACAGAGAAGCTTCCCTCTATCATAGAAAATCTGAGCAACACAGAAACTTACAGACAGTCCAGAATTCAGCAAAGTCTGAAAATCGGACTGGACTAGCTCTAGAAAGGTGGGAAACGAGTACAGAGAGAGGATTTTTTTTTGTTTTTTTGTAACCAGGATGGACCTTAAATTGGTCATTGCTGGTCAATGTCCTTTTCTGATAAGCAAATAAAAATTAAAAGTAAGGTCATTGTTACAATATTAGGTTCTATCTGCCTTACCCCTCATGATGATTTTGTAAATCTCCCTTTGCAGAGAAGTACAGTATGATGTGGGGTATTGCAAGGGGGGCCTTCTCCTAAATTCTGTAATAAAATAGAATTGTGTCTCCTCCCATTTATGGAACGTGGTCTGCTTGAGTTTTGCTGGCAGAAAGAAAAGTCGGACCACTAGGGCTGGCATCAGCTTGCAGCGAATTCCCATATGTTGAATGGTACTGCACCAGTTACCCTACTCAGACATCTACTATTATGGTGTGTTGTCATGCAACTGCACTTTATTTTTATAAACCTCAACAGGAATAGACACACTTCACAGCTATTGTACCATGAATCAGACACCAATATCATAGTCATTCTTCATTACCACCAGCATCAGTTATTTTGTCAGAGGTACTAAAGAGTCACTAAAAATCAGAATGGTGACATATTTCTAAATGAGGCATTTTGGATGCTCTGGGATACAGTAGCCCAGCCCTTCATTATCTCTGGCCAACCACAGATGTACCTTGTCAGTGGAGTGAACTTGCTCAGTACTGGTCTGAATGAGTCCCTGCTGGACTTGAATACTGTACATCTGTCTGTGTTACTTGACAAAAACAGTTTTGAACAACTCCTTTGTTTAAATGCAGTCTGCTTAGCCATTGTGATGTTTAGTTCAGTTGTACACTGAGAATATATAAGAAAATGCTGTAGCTGAAGCTTTCAGTTGTCAAGCCTAATAATCAAACTGTGATTCTGTTAATTGTTATGTCAGTAATGGTATGACCTAATGATTAATGGATGTTTTTGTGCATGTAGTGCTCTGTTAAAGTACATAAGGAAAGATGCATAACCTGGTATGCACAGTGCAGAAGCTATGTATGGTTGTGTGTGTAAACTAAACTTGAGTAAGTACAGTTTTATTGTAGGTTATGTTACGTGTGGCTCACACAATGACCTTCCTAGTAGTTGGGAAACTTGTACATATTGCTTGTTATGGACATAAAATGACAGAAGTTCCTTGGTGGCAGATTGAGTTTTGTAGCAGTGGGGTGCTGGTCCTGGATGTGCTTGGTTGTGGAGAGCAATTGAGACAGTGTGTATGGGCAGAAAGATGTGAATCAGTGTCATCATACATGAGATTGTGTGCAGTATTATTTAAGTTAGTGGTATAGTTTCTTTCCATGTAGTGTGGGTGAAGTTAAAATGACATGGATGTAGGCTGCATACTCAGCATGGTGATAAAGGTATTCAATTACTGAAGGAATACATGTGGAGTATATAAATGATTGCAGGATTACCTAGTGCAGGTCTTTTGATGTGATCAAAGTAAATGACTTAGAAGTTGCCATTGTAAACTGCATTATGTAAGCGCTATTGGCATGTATGCATCCTTTATGAAAAGGTACCATAATCTGATGGAAATTAACATGCCAATATGCATTATAAAGTGAATTAGAAAGGAATAAGTGAAAAATCTACAAGCTGTGATGCAACCCTAGTGGCATCTAAAGTATCATATAATCATATAAGTTTAACTTTTCCTTTTTTTTTTTTTTTTTTTTTTTGCACATTTGTGAATATGTACTCTTTACAGCTATGTCCCCTAATATTTTGGCAAGCCAACAAAGTGTAGGCTACTTAATGATACAAGACATAAGCCTAGATGATGGCAGATAAATTCCCTGCTGATATGTAGAGTCTGACTTAGTCAGTTTAGCGGTATTACTGTTGTTGAACTGGTTCATTGTTCATATGTGCTTAATTGTCATATTTTGTAAATATACCCACAGTAGAGGAGTGGTCACCAAGTTGTATAACATCAGAAAGGAGATAGCTTACAGATGAATAACAGTCCTACTTGTAGAAGTGACGCAGCTAGTACATTTCTAGAAGTATTGATTTTATATCATTGACTGCATAAAAATTATTATATTTAATGTTATTATGATGCACTTAATTGTCTATAGCATACTTCACTTTCTGTTGATTAAGTTCTGAGTGTTGGTATCCTAGAAGTGCACACAGATTTGGTAGTTACCTGCCTGCACTGTAGGCTGACTTGGTTTTCAGTTAATTATAGTCAGAAATGTAATTATACACGACACTGTAATATTTCCATTATTATAACTATAGTAGACTTACCAAGTACTAAAAGAATTTGTGCAGAAGGAAAGTGCCACTGAAATTACCCATATGTGGTACTGTGTGTTTGCAATATTAAGAGTGGTTTTATCACATTTTATCATGTCATTATGTTATGAAACACTGTCATAAATGGATTAAATCATCATAATATTTGTTGGACAGCATTATTGAGCAATACGTGATGTTATGTATTGGTGGAAAATTACAGAGTATGACATGACACGGCTTGGCTTTATACTTGAGTTGTATGTAATGTATGAGAATAAAGATGCAAAATATGACTTGATCTACATGAACTGTACTATAATAGGGATATTGAGTTTTGCCTTGAAAGTTGTGTATATCCATTGTAGGCCCATATTTGCATCAATAACTTGAACAAACAGCATGTAACAGATTACTGAGTGGTATTGTATGAAAGATGAAATTTAAAAAAAAAAAAGAAATTTTTAGCTTATAACATTTTCAGTTTAATACTTCAACTGTTCCCGCTAGCATTCAACTTTTGCCAGCATAATTGTGTGTGTGTGTGTGTGTGTGTGTGTGTGTGTGTGTGTGTGTGTGTGTGTGTGTGTGTGTGTGTGTTTGTGTGTGTGTGTCCTGGTTTATTCTAAATAAAGGAAACTAAGCCACTGTTCTCTTTTCTGTCAGAGCCCCCCCCAGACACACACACACACACACACACACACACACACACACACACACACACACACACACACACACACACACACACACACACACACACACACACACTCTTCATTCTGGTTCAAGTTTTGTTGCAGGTTGTTGAAGTAAGCCGGACTCAGTCTGAATACGTGATTTTTTTTCCATGAACCTTTCCTCTTCCATATCAACCAGCTTGTTAGAAATGAGCCTGTGCTAACACCATGTCCTTATAAACCTTCAATCTTCCTTAATCACTAAGCTTGAACAGGCATACAATACAATCTCAAAATTTGCTGCAAACCTTCTAAATACCTGTCACCACTGCTTGGCACTAAAAAACCTACAATGGCTTGAATTCCTCCATCAACTTCAATTTTCCCAATTCCACAACTCACTTCTTACTCAACAAGCCCTCAGCCTGCCTCTCCCTATCTAATTTTGTGTCATACTACTCCCCTCGTTGCCCACTCCGCAGCACAGACCAACATCTTCTACTGATATCCAAATCCAATAAAACTGTTGGTTAAGTATTATACAAATATTCAACATCTCACAACTGGAATAAACTCCCACTCAACATAAGATGCATTACACAATCCAGTAGTTTAAAAAAAGAACAAAGAAATTCTCTAACTCGTGGATATGCCCTTGTCAAGATCCCACATAAACCTTTCCTCTTCCTTCTTTTTCTCCTAATTTCGTGCTCTACTACTATAACCTGCAAACACCTTCAGGATGTTAAGGCTTAAACAGCTTACCTCAAATTCTTATGCAATATAAACTTGTACAAAGTTGCATCTCATTTGTTGGTTCGTTGCATGTAATATATTTAAGTTTATAATAATTTTTCCCTCAAATTTGTAACCTGTAATATCGTGTTATTGCTGTCTTTTGTCTCCTTTGTTTACTCTTATTTTGCTTATATTATATATTGTACACATACATCTTCCTCTTTCTGTATTTGGAGCTTTTCTCCTCAGGTCGCCACTGAAAATGGGCATTAGCTCAGTTGGACCTACCCGGTTAACAAATGTCAAATTAAAATAAAATAAAAACAATGTGATCTTTTACATTCCCTAGATCTGCATCTACCACCTGGAAGTGATTCAAGAGCACAGTGAGAGCAGACTCTGTATCAGAAAGTTTACTATCCACTTTCTGCATTGAAGCAATGAATGAAGCATTCATTTTTTTGCAGTTTTGTTGAATTTGAGTTAAGCTGGCATGTGTACTTGTGTCTTCAGTCAGATAAACTGCAAAGGTCCATCAGGGAGATCCAGACCTTTTCACTGGTTCTCTAGCAAAGATGGTGCACCAAGTAAAGCAATGAAATTTGTGTTCTTTTTTAAGCCAGTCCTTTGTTCATTTATTAAATAGCTGACAGCACTTCTGCAATCTGGTCTTTTCAATGATACCCATTCACTATAGTTAAAAATATCAGTAAAAAAAAAGTTAACTAGAGTAGAGGCAGGAACCCAGAAACAGAGTAAACTAATCCAAGCCTCTCTTGATTTGGAACTCGATAAGGTTACCATTTACTTAAATCATAGTACTACTTTTCTCAAGTACAGCATCCTAAAACTGACTCTCTTAATTCTACATTCTCTTATAACTTAGCAAAATGTGTTTGCTTCTGTCTGTTAGGGTTCAGGTAATTACCGACTACACATTCAGTTATCACCAACGTTGCACAACGTTTCTGGTTTCCAGATAATGTTTAATATCTTTACCTTAGATTAACAAGCTTACAGTCTCTCTAAATACCTTGCATACCTATTCAAATCTGATAGTGTTGTTGAATGAAGAACAAAATTTCTTCCCAATAGCATCTGCAGAAGTCACACTTTTGTTTTTTTTTTCTTCTCATCCTGTTGTCCTGAATAGCCACCTGCTTTATACTTCATTTTTTCTAACTCTGCCTCAGAATTTGCTACTCTGTCCTTTAATGATTTACTGTCTTTATCAAGGCTAACAACTGCTCCTCTGTGTTCTGACAGGGCTTCATCAACCTCATCATTCTTAGTTGTCATCCCGGCCATACTATCATCTATCCTAGCATTAACCTTCCATATTTCTACAAGATAAGATCCAATGAAGCTCTGAGGTGCTTCTCTTCTCTATTTTCATTCCAATTACAAATGATCTCAACATGTCATTATTAATTATCTCATTCTCTGCTATACCATCTTTCTTTGCTCCTGTCTAACCTTTTGTTTTTTAAATACCATTAATAAATTCACATACATTGAGTAATTCCATAGGTACACATACATTAACAGAAAAGAAAACAAATCTTCGCAAACATTTTTCATTTTTTATGCATTACACATACTTTATTAACAATTATCAATTATGCCAGCATTACATTACATTGGCCAAGTCCTTCCTTCCCTGAAATTTCACTCCTCCTCCTGAATGTTATTCTGCATGAATTGTTTCCCAGAATTCCATTTACTTCTATGTAGTTGTGTATTCCCTTTTCTAAAGATCCCACCTCAATTTCTTTTATCTCCTTTACATTTATGGTTGGTTTAGATTTGATTTACATTACTGCAATAATTGTTTTTTGGCAGCCAATAGTATTAAACTTGTATGTCTAGGCAATTCAGTCTGTATGTACTGTGTAGCTCAAAAAGTAATTTTCTTAGTTACAATAATTTTTTCCTTGAACATTTTTGATGAAGTACCCTGAAGTGAATTTTTAAAATTTGCTAACTTGTTAAATTTTCTAAGTAAGAAGTAATTTTGCCACTGATATTTGGGGTCTAAATTATAAAAGTACAGATATTTGTTCATCTGGTTATACAGAGCTGCATAATTGTCAACTTTCTTTAAAAAGGGACAGTTATCTCAGGAATGCTTACACTCTTGGTATGAAGGTCACACCAGTGTGAACAAAACTACTGTTCTTAAGGGTTTGACTCCTTAGTTTAAGAAATATTGCAAGTTAATTACAGCAACAAAAGTGCTATTTATTGTTGGTATAAATTAATCAGGACCATGGCATGAGACAAAACTAATGTTTACTATTGCAAAGATGGGTGGTGTGGGCTAATGAGTATGCATGTCATTTATCCTTTTTTAGCACTTGCAGTTCTCAGGATTTGTATTTGTAGAAGAATGTTTCATAACTGTGTTTTATGAAAACTAGCCTAGACAAACGCAGGCAAGACAGTAAGTTCTTAGGTATCTTAAGTTTGAAAATGTGCAGCTGTTTCATGTGAATGAGTTAATAAAGCTAATTCTAATAGCACCCATTTTCCAGATGCTTTCTTTCCCTGATGTTCCTCTATCTAAATTGCAGACAGTGAGTATCAACATCAGGATCATTACGTCACTCTGGTATGAGAACTTCAGTTGTCATGCTTGAAGGATTCTAGACAGTTTTTTTTTTTCTTTTCACCTCTAATAGTTCAAAATAATTTTAAAGGAAACATGAAGTCCGTGGACTAAAACATCTTGACTGGCCAAGAGAAGCAGCTACCCTTAGTCACCTTTATAAGATAAATATTTCTCATTTCTGTTTGAAGCACACACTTTTTATGTTTTCTGTTTACATTCAGAGTTGCTGCTACCATGAAAGCTTTCTTGAAGGTTACTTTATATTTAAGGCTGCCTCGAAATGCACATTTTATTTATTTTTTCTGGAACTTGAGTTTGATGACTTGAGAAATTAACTTTGTTGCCTCCGTTTGAACTGTTTTCAGCATTTTGTTTCTTTATTGAGGCATTGACCCGTATTTAGGATTTTTGAAATTCAAGGCCCTGTTGTGGAATTACTCTTGTACTTGTTTTCACTTTGCTAAGGTATACTTAATAACTCATCTGCATTTTTATGTTAAAGGTAGCTGATTCTTTGTAACTTAGTCTTCTGCCTGCAACATTAAAATAAAGGTTAAAAAACTTTTGACAGATTCTGGATCTACACAAATGTGTCATGTTCCCTTTGGGGAGAAAGATATGGCACAAGAATTGGGATGCATTTGATAAGAGTTGCTTCCACTTCTGCTTGCACATTAAACAAAAAAATCAGTACATTGTATGTGTCAAATTTTAATCTTGACATATACCCACATATTTTTTAAATACTGAAACCAGATAACTTGTCCACGGACAGGACATAATTTTGGTCTGACAGTTTTACAGTGGTTTCTAGCTTTGCTATCCACTACTGCTCTGGCATAACTAAACGGTGAGACTTGGAATTCTGATCAAGGGTTCCCCCAAAGTAAGAAGATTTACTCTTGTAAGGTATACACTGCAGCAGTATATGTTAGAAGGACATACTCTGCAGCATTTAAAATACTTTCCTGTCCCCTTTCTTGGATTAAACTGGATTTTAAGCCTTTTATAGTGGATCCTGTCTGCCATGGACTACACACACAATGGTTTACTATTGATGCAAGTTTCCTGATAGATCAGTTACATGTACTGTGGTGTAATACTGCTTTAATATAGTGTGCGCTCCAATCAACATAGTGAGAGCAGCAGGTTAAGACATGAATTAATTATATGTAGAGGCCTGTGAAGACTGGAAGAAGTGCCTGATACCAAGTTGAACTCATTTGTTCTACAGCTGCGTAAGTTTGTTCCTCCGAGATCTCCTATTATGATGAGTATGTTATAGTTATATTTGGCTATGCTTACATTATGTTGTCTCATACTGTATGTCAGATTTCACATTGTACATACTTTGAAATGTTTACAGAGTATTATGATGCTTTGTATGTGTTTTCTTTTCATTTTAGAAATTGTATATTATTTAAATCACCACTGTAACAGTGTGGTTATCCCTCTGAGGCATAACTAGTGGGCAGCATTATTAAAGTAACTTTTGTAGTATGAATGGAGTGATTTTTGTTTTTATAATGCCTTACGTTTGTGTATTCTGCTTTTTTCTTCACAGGATAACCAGTGTCTTTTTGGAAGCAGCTTACTTGGCCTGAAGGATGATGATATGGATCTAAGCCAGGCTCTATGTCTGCCAGTCTCTGTATCAGAAATTCTCCAAGCAAATCAGCAGCAAGGGGTTAGTAGACTAAATACACTGTTTAAAAGCAGTGGACAGAATCTTCTCATTGGTTGTTCATTCCTTTGCCCTTTAACTCGTTATATCTGAGTGATACTGCCAGGTGCATCTGCTGTTAATTCCTACTGACGCCTCTAGACGTCAAATATTTCTTGTTCATATTTTCATCAGTAATTCCAAAACCATGGTATGTACAAGGTTTTAAAAGACTTCATCTTAAAGCTTACATAATAGCAAACACATCTGCATTAATATTTGACCTTTGTGTAGTGTAGGCAAATATATATTAACTGTTGTTTTTAAGATATTAATTTATACAGGTATAATTCTCACATTTATCTAAATATCTCAACAACCAAGTAACTCAGACAGACCTCCTTAGCCTCATACGAAAGCTCTTGGCCAGATGAATAAAATGCTACTGATAGTATGTGTATAACTTGAGTAGTTGCTGAGTTATTGTAAGTTGTTTACAAAATATTACAAACATAGTAGTTACTACGTTTAATGTGATTTATAAAATGTGTTTTAAGACCTAGAATCTAAAGAATGCTACCACTATAAAAATAGTTTGTGCTGAAGTGTTTGCCATTCATACGTCTTTCATAACCCCTTTGGTTCCAGAGATATGAAGATTTGTTTGAAGTGTGAGGACATAATTTGATTCTATCAAAAGGCTTAAGCTCTGTCCATTGGAAGTTACAGTGCAAACCTCTTGAGCTCCATTGGAGTGAATGAGTTAATAAAGTAGCATATTGTTTTCTATACATAAACTGTTATATTACATTTGGTAAAAATGTATCTTTTGTATTTCATGTACTTTTTGATTGGAAGATTTCTGTGATATACCATCTCTAATAGTATAGAACGAACCATTTGATAACAACTTTGATGGTGTCTTTTGAACTACTTATGAACTACAAAAACTCCTATAAGTAGCACTGTTAATTTTACTAATCTGTACAAGAATTAAAAACCAGAGATGTCTACAACAGTATCTCAAATTGCAGCTAACATAACTGGTCTCTTGTTTTGTAGTACACTGGACAAAGTGGTCACATCATCAGTTCACAATTCCCTTTCACAGAAACATAGGTATTAGTGTTTTTCTGTTTAAGATGCATTTTTCATTACTATGTGGAAAACATTTTTTTAAGTGCAGTGTTTCCAGTCAGTTATTAATGTCAGATAAACTGCTGTATTGAAGTGTTGAAAATTTTACCATAATGTTTTACTTAACATTGAGGTTATTGATTTTAACCTATAAAACTGGCGAGCATAACATTTCATAAAATTACTTTTCATCAAAAATCAGTTCATTGAATCTCTGTCAGGATGCAGAAACATAATCAAGGCACTTTTGTTTAGATGAAGATTAGGAAATGCAGTTAGTGAATCAATTTTAGTTGCACATATCAGCAGTCCTATTTCAGGATTGCAGAAATTGGACATAGGGTGGCTTTGAAAGTTTTCCATTTACCTCCAAAGCTGAGAGAACTCAGACTTTGTTGTTTTGAGATGAGTGTGGGAGAGAAGGGGTGCTTTTCCCTTTCAAAAAACACCTTTGTATTTTTGGTGGAAGTCATCCTTGTGCATTCTTGACTTTATATGTATTTTCTGGTATGATTGTAGTGAATTCATTTACTTATTGTGAATCCATCTGCATTTTGCTGAATCAAGAAATGAAATCACATTGTACAAATCTGATGACATGTATTATTGTGGGGGGGCTTGCAATATTACAACTCTGACACTGCAAAGTTTTGTAGGAGAAGGCAGCCTTAGGGAGGATGAACTCTTGTCTCTCTTCCCCAAGGTTCTTTGACCTTGGTGTTGTAATATTTTAATCTGGGGGTGGTGGTGGAGTGGAACAGCACAGTGAGCTTGCTTTCCCTGTCCAATCCATAGCAAAATTTATGTAAAAAAGATAAATTGATTCATCAAAATAAAAAATCACTGAGTTGTATTTCTTGTGTTTCCAAGGAAAATGTTTTGTGAAGTTTTACATTGGTGCTGTTTGTAATTCTTTTTCTTTGTTTGACTAACAAATATCTATTGATTTGGTGCATTATTGTCATAATTCCCAAATTCCCAGTCTGAATTCCTGCTTGTCTCTTACAGTAAAGCACATGGTAAGAGAAGACAGGGTAAAATTTCATGCTCAAAAAGCTGCATAATTAGAAGCTTGTGGCATTTGTCTTGACATGTTGTGCTCCATCCCAGTTTTTCTTTGCTGTGCATGCCATAACAGAATCACTGGAAGAGGATACTGTGATGGCTGGTCCACCTCACCTTTTACAGCATGCATTTAGCAGCCATCACATCTTTCAGTAATGATACCTATTCCTGTTATCAACCTTGCCTACATACCAAGCATATCTCAGTATCTTTCGTTACCCTCTTAGCTGTTTATGCTACTTTTAAGAAAACCTTGGTACCTGAATTCACATTTTTTTAAATACCTGATTCATTGCTATTTTTGTATTATTTTAGTAAATACTTAATTAGGAATTACTTGGTCTGTTTTTGTGCTTACATCATGTTTTAGTTTTTTGTTTGACAAATGTTAGAACAACATTGCTACTGCTTCCAAAAAGATAAATTTCTCTAGTTTTACTGATCTGAATATAATCTTGGGGTTTTCCTTGACCTGTACTAGCCCCACAATTAATTTGAGGTTGTTCATTTGCCGCTTTGATTTGATACCTTCCATTATTGAAAATGAACAGTGTTTGTTGTGCTATGTGTGGATGCATAATTGGTTAGAACTAGAGGTTCATGACTGAAGCACATCAGTGTTACCCAAGAGTTACAGTGTCACACTTTACACAGTTTACACCCACAAGCAGAGGATCCTTTGTTTGTTTGTGTCTTTCGGCTTTTCCCGGTTAGGGGTTGCCACAGCGGGACTCCGGTCCGCTAATGATTGGCAGTAGAGTTTTACTTGCTGGCTTGCCGGGCCTAACGCACAACCTTCAACGAAGGAACGCCCATTCACGCATGTCGCCACACAGAAGACGCTTTAACTGAGAATCGAACGGGCAACGTCTAACTGTGAGGTGACAACGCTACTGCAGCACCACCACCGCGGTAAGCAGAGGATCCTTTAAACGGTTTTATTTTTTTTTAATGGTGGTGGGGGGATTGTATGGATTAATGTATTCTGAACATTTTTTGTTAAAGTAAAAAAAAAAAAAAAAAAAAAAAAAGAAGCTTCCGGAAATGATAAAAGATTTGTTATAAACTTTATATAAATAAATAAAACAAATATAACTAGTTAGCTGTTTTGTTCCTTTTTATATTACTGTTGGATGTTCATACTAGTTATACATGGAGAGCAAGCATGACATATAAAGAATAGATGTGAAATTGCTTACCTATGAAGCAAGTAGAAAAGGTTCTCGAGCTTAAAATGGTCCACAAGGGGCAACTAGCTTAGTACTTGCCTAAAAAAAAAAAAAAAAAGACTTAAAAATCAACGAAATGTATAACAAAGCTGTAAATATATTTAAAAAATAGCAAACTTCTGGTACACATAAGTCCTTCTTTCTCAATCAATTAAATGTACTAAATTTTGTATATTACTTCATTTGTCTCATAAAGTTATTGGTTAGGTTTTAGCTGTTCTTTTGGTTTTTCAAGATGACTACATTCTGAACAGCAGATTGATTACAACTCTTCCAATATATAAAAAAAAAATAAAAAAACGAAGACAGAAGTAAAGGAGCTAGTGGAAGCTGACAATTTGAGAAAACTTTAATTACTGGTTAGTCACTATACTGCCTGGATGTTTTCAAATAAGAAATCTAGAGAAAGTAAGAAAATCAAATAGAAAAGGAGAAGAAACTACTCTGGTTGGGACATTGTATGTGGTAAGTAAAAAGCAATTCCGGTTTCAGATTTGGATTCAGAAGATGACTTCAAGTAATTTAAAGGAAAATAAATGAGTTTTTAAAATAAGCAGAAAACTGGAAGAATATATATACTAGGTTCTTAGGCAAGTACAACGCTAGCTGCCCTTGCGGGCCATTTTAAGCTTGGGAACCTTTTCTGTTTGCTTCATAGGTGAGTACTAGGCTAGCTGTCCGTGCAGGCCATTTTAAGCCTGACCAGTTTCCTTTCAAAGATGAGAATCAAACCTTGTACCTTGTGTTTGTGAGGTAAATGTCTTAACCGTTATGCCACCCCCCCAACTTTAATGTCAGTGACAAAAGGCTGAAAAGAATAGAAAAAGCTTTAAGCAGCTATTCATATGGGTTGATAAAACTGCTGAAATCAGAAGATGAAATAAAGGAAAAATGGCTGAATGTGAAGCTTCTCTCGAAGGACCTTTTTAAAAAATAAAGTTTGGAAGATGGAAACTGGAAGAAATGGACTGCATTAATTTTATGACAGTACAAGTAAGCAGCTGGGCTGATATTCCACAGTAGGATTTGTTAGTTGAAAGGACACACCATGCGTATGCTCCAAATCTGGTACTGAGAAAGAAGCCAAGACCTATAGCAATAAAGATGCAGTCATACTAGCAGAAAGAGCTGTTCCTGACAAAGTTGTGGGAGAAGGGAGAAGGGAAAGTATTATCAGTTGGACACCAGAATGTTTGTGGAATGTGATTGCCTTCTGTACAGCAGATAGAAGAGAATTGAGTTTATCCCTGTAACCAGAGGATATTGTGAGATTCAGGTGATAACTGAATGTATAGTAGGTAATTACTTGACCCCTAACAGACAGAAGCAAACACATTTTGCCAAGTTATAAGAGAATGTAGAATTAAGAGAATGAATTTTAGGATGTTGTATTTGAGAAAAGTAGTACTATGATTAAAGTAAATGGTAAACTTATCGAGTTCCAAGTCACGACAGGCTTGGATTAGTTTACTCTGTTTCTGGGTTCCTGCCTCTACTCTAGTTAACTTTTTATACTGATATTTTTAACTATAGATAATGGGTATCATTGAAAAGACCAGATTGCAGAAGCGCTGTCAACTATTTAGTAAATGAACAAAGGACTGGCTTAAAAAAGAACACAAATTTCATTGCTTTAATTGGCGCACCAGCTTTGCTAGAGAACCTGTGAAAAGGTCTGAATCTCCCTGATGGGACCTTTGCAGGTTCTCTGACTGAAGACACAAGTACACCTACCAGCTTAACTCAAATTGAACAAAACTACAAAAAAACGAATGCTTCATTCATTGCTTATATGCAGAAAGTGGATAGTAAACTTTTTGATATAGAGTCCGCTCTCACTGTGCTCTTGAATCACTTCCAGGTGGTAGATGCAGATCTAGGGAATGTAAAACATCACGTTGTTTTTATTTTGTTTTAATTTGACATTTGTTATCCGGGTAGGTCCAACTGAGCTAATGCCCATTTTCAGTGGAGACCTGAAGAGAAAAACTCCAAATACAGAAAGAGGAAGATGTATTTGTACAATTTATAATATAATTAAAATAAGAGTAAACAAAGGAGACAAAAGACAGCAATAACACGATATTACAGGTTACAAATTTGAGGGAAAAAATTATTATAAACTTAAATATATTACATGCAATGAACCAACAAATGAGATACAACTTTGTACAAGTTTATATTACATAAGAATTTGAGGTAAGCTGTTTAAGTCTTAACATCCTGAAGGTGTTTGCAGGTTATAATAGTAGAGCAAGAAATTAGGAGAAAAAGAAGAAAGAGGAAGGCTTATGTGGGATCTTGACAAGGACATATCCATGAGTTAGAGATTTTTTTTTTGTTCTTTTTTGAAACTACTGGATTGTGTAATGCATCTTATGTTGAGTGGGAGTTTATTCCAGTTGTGAGATGTTGAATATTTGTATAATACTTAACCGACAGTTTTATTAGATTTGGATATCAGTAGAAGATGTTGGTCTGTGCTGCGGAGTGGGCGAGGAGGGGAGTAGTATGACACAAAATTAGATAGGGAGAGGCAGGCTGAGGGCTTGTTGAGTAAGAAGTGAGTTGTGGAATTGGGAAAGTTGAAGTTGATGGGGGAATTCAAGCCATTGTAGTTTTTTTAGTGCCAAGCAGTGGTGACAGGTATTTAGAAGGTTTGCAGCAAATTTTTTTTTTTTTTTTTTTGCATGACCAAGGCAGGGGTATGGTAATTGGGGTGAAATGGCCATTCTTATCAGGCTGTAACAGTCAATATTGCATGAGGCAAACAGCTAACTTCTGGCTGTTTGCTTCTATGTTTTCTTTCATACAGAAAACCTGCCTGCCTGTTAAAGAGCTATGAATCTAAAAGTTAACTGTGATGGGCCTATTAACTGGGAAGTACAATTCTCATGGAATGTTAAATGTACTCTTTTAACTGCACAGCCTGAATAATGAAGGGTGTCACATAGCTGGACATTATTGTGTCTAAGGAACAATCTTGGACATAAGGTGACTTGCATAAAGATATTTTGTTGTGTAATGTAAATGTGACAGGATGGGAGAGGCAAGAACCAGGAGTATAGAAGTATGGAAGATTGAGACTTTTTGCCATCCATTCTAATTTGGCAGTGTATACTCCTCTTCCCTTGCATTCTTAACTGAAGTGTTTGGCCATCCCATTGGAAGCACAGTGCAGGGAAGACACAGTATAATATGGTTATTGATTGCATCAAGTTCTAGGTGATGTATGAATGTTTTTTTTTATCATAATTAATTTAGTTGTAGTTGGTGTTGACTATGTTTCATACATCTTAAATGTTCTCTATTTTGTATCATAGATTACTGGAGGGAGTATCATTTGAGATGGCAGGATAACTGACTAGTTTGCCTGATTAAAAAGGGTTGGGGTCAATCTTGTACTTTTAACAGTAGAACCCTGATGTAATTTTGCTGTGAGAAATGTACCTGTAGGAAGAATACACAATCTTAAATAGGCTGAGATATTTGCTGTTTCCTGCAGCCTCCTACCTGGGAGGGAGGAGGAAGGTAGTGATTTTGATTTTAAACAGCTTTTCAGATGCAAGGGAACAGGTAGGACAGTTGTAGTATAGTTAGATTAGGTGCATTGCTTATTGTTTTGAACACCTTTATTGAATTATCACTTAAGGCATCATAGGATCATAGGAGGTTACTAGGCTAATGGCCCCAGAGCCTTTTTAAGCCTAGCCATTCATGCCCCAATTTTTCCAACTATCAATGCCCATGTGGTATAATAGATTTGGTATATGCCTGTGCCTTAGGCCATCCCCAAACTGCTCCGTCCATAAGGGCCAAAGGCAACAAGCCAGTGATGAATTTGTGGCTTCCCATCCATTGATTCAAATTACATTTGAATAACATTAGGAAAAAGATCTGTTTCTCATGAAAGAGGGAGCCCGTTCTAGAGAAGGGGTAATCTCCGAGTCACGTAGCTGTCCTTCGTACATCTTTTTTTTTGTGTGTCAGACAAGGTTTAGATCCTTAGATTGGACATTTCTAGTACTGCTTGTTTTGTGAATGTTTAGCAGATCCATCAGGGCTGGATCGGAAAATGCCTTGTAGATTAAGCATAGATCACCTCTCAGTAATCTGCAGGTGACTGAGTACAGGGACAGGGCTTTGAGGTGGGCCACATAGGATATACTGTTTACAACCTGTGTTCATTTAGTGAGGAACCTCTGTGGCCATGCCAGCTGTTGCAAATGTAAAGTCACTTACATGCTGAAGGGTGCATTGCACTCTATTATTGGTTTAATGATGGCTGAATATAGTGGGACTATAATCTGCTAGATCTTGATGCCATGCATTTACACCATGTCGATGGATTTTCTCACTACCATGGACACTTGGTGATCAAAGTTCAGGTTACTGTCAGCCTGAGTTCCCAATTCCCTTACCACTGGGTCTGCTCTTAGGGGAGTGTTATCAATGTTGTAATTTGCAGGAGTGGTCGTCTTTCCAAAGGGTGTGATTATGTATTTTTTGTATTGAGTTTTTTAGGCCATGGTTCTGCACCAGTTATTTGTCTGTGTCAGACCTTCCTGGAGGCTATCTACATTTTTGGGGGATTCAGGGATTGCACCCTGCTTGCATTCATCAACAGATTTCATCATCCAAAGGTCCCCTCTACATTTGTCTTGACTGTGGAAAAGAATATTTCAAGCAGGAGAGGTCCTAGTGTCAAGCCCTATGGGACAGCACTAATAACATGCCACTTGGTTGAAGTGGATTTCCCCCACTGTGTCTTTTCTCTGAGCCATATGGCCATCCATCAGTTGGCGTAGGGATGTGTGCCTAAATTAACGAGTTTGTTTAGTACCCAGATAAGGTGTCAAGTGCCTTTGCCAGGTTGAGGTAGGCAGTATGTACCGTTTTGCCCTCGTCCATTACTATAATGACTTTCTTGAAGAAATTCACCCGGTTTAAGCATGACTCGTGTTTGAAGAAATTGAACTGGGATGGGTTCAGTGTTTGAAAGTTTCCTGTTTCTTTGTTTATCAGGTCCACAAGTATTCTTTCCATGGCCTTGCATACAAGACTAGTCAAACGTATGGGTCTGTAGTTCCCCGAGTCTGTTGATGGTCCGCCTTTGTGTAGACTGATGACAGTTGCAGTCTTCCATTCCCTGTAGATGAAGCCTGTCTGGAGGCTGCAGTAGATTAGAAGTTCTAGTGAGCCTGACAGGTCATGTTTCAAGCTATTTAGGAGGCATGCTGTAATATTATCGGGACCCACAAATGCAGTGTTTTTAGCTGTGAAGAGTACAGTAATGACCTGTTCTTTAGTGATAGTTGGTGGAGAAATGGTAGAAGATATTTCCTTGGGGGAAACTGGGGGAGATAGGGACTGGGTGAAATTGGAGCTACATTTATTGGCCAGCAAATTTTATACATCTTCTGGTTTGGTATAGGAATATGTCCTTCCACATCACTTTTGCAGTATTCTTTACAAAAGGGAATCCCTACCAAGGGTAGCCCAATGTCTGGCCAATATACCAAAGCCTTAGGGTTCTATAGGGATCTGTATTATTTTGTCAAAATCTAATTACAGTGAACAGCTGTTCGTCGAACACAAAGCATCAAACAGCCGTTCATCGAACGTTCACATCGGCAAACGTTTTTCATAGGGAAGGGAATTACCTGTCCACCACAGCGACCATCATACACACTGCATTATTTCAAACCCACCGAGGTGGAGGGACTATACCCCTCAGTTTGGGGGGCTGCACCCTTACTGCTTATATATACCAACTCCGAGATTGCACTACAGTGGGGAAACGGGCAAATTTCTAATGATGCCCAACTAACTCCCTTCCCTGTGACAAACGTTCACTGATATGAATGATCAATGAACAGCTGTTCAATTTTTTGTGATTGATGAACAGCCATTCAGTGTAATTAGTTTTCGGCAAAATAATATAGACCCATTTTGTAGATGTCGCATGCCACACATATGTTCCTAGCTCAAGGCATAGGCCATAAAAGTGATGTATGGATGTACATACCTTAGAACTTCTTTGCCACCAGTCCGAACACCATCATTAATCGTCGGTCTGAATGCTCCTTCTGTGCTAGTTACCGAGCTGTGTTTCAGATAACTGCCCCATTTGGGGTTTTTTCTTATTTTTTCTCTTTTAATTTTTCTGAGTTTACATGTCATTCAGAAAGAGTAGATATCAGTGTGTGAGGCAGATTCCCCATAAAGATCATCACGAGCAGTGTCTCTTCTATTTGGGTGCTCCTCAGTAACCAGACACAGTGTTCTATCAGCTAAGCATCTGTTCATAAGTCCCTATGTAGTCTTTTGTCCTCCTTGTCTATTTACCTGGAGAACCAGCATCTAAGGTTGTTGACACAAGGTACTATAGTAGAATCTTCCTGTCCTGAAGGTCAGCTGCCTGCCAAGAAAAAAGGCCAAAAACTCCGGTCTGATTTCAATGCTGTTCTGCCTCCCCTGGTTGTGTCTGTTGAGACAGGAGAAAGACCAGACTCAAGATGCAGGCAGCAGTTCAACCAGGATAGTAAACAATGAAGGAAAAAGGTTGACTAAAATTTAATAGCACACAGCTCCAAGGAGACAGGAGACAGCCCAGAGGATTGCCTTGTTGTGTCAGACTCCTCTGCCACGACCCTGTTGGAGGCTAGTATGGATCCAACTTCTCACACATCCTTGGAGGCTCTGCAGATTTCTGCTCCAGATGTTGAAGTGGTACCTCAACTGATTATTTCAGAGGGACCAAGGGGGATTCTGTAGATACTTGTTTGGGAGGAGATTCCTGCTACATTGGTTGAGTGTAGGCAAGGGTCTGAATCTCCTAGGGTATTTAGGGCAGATATCCCTCAACAGAAAAAGCAAAAAAACAATCATGTTTTCCCATCCTGCTAAAGATTCACAGAGTGAATGGCAGGATTTTACCCAGGGGTTGTTTAATGCATTGATGGCCTTAAAGCCTCCCCAAAGTGTTTCTGTGCCTGTTCCCCCTTAGTCATCTATCTCACTCGAGGCCCAGATAGCAGAATTCCTCTGAAGAGGATTTGGATTCTGGGGAAGAATCTTTGGCATATTCCTCTCAGATCCCGTCTCCCATGGATTATGACGAGGAAGATTCTGTTAGCCCAGACTCTCCCTTGGAAGAACTCTCGTTTGGGGATACTATTTCTTTTATGAATTGATATTTTAAATGGGACTGTTGTCAGGTTTCTGACATTCAAAAGAGGTGTTTTGAGCTCTTCCATATGGAGCCCCCTAAGCCCTTTGCTGTATCTCCAGTCTTGGCTGCCCTTTTAGATACATTCTCAGCAGCCTCTGTGGCCTCGGATTCTCAGCCTCCAGCCCTTAAGAAACCTGCTATATTTTACTAGGTGCCAGAGGAGTGTAAGTTTCTATACAAAACTTCTGCAAACCCTTTTGTAGTGCCTGTCTTTTCTGATAAACCCTCTAAACGTTTATCTTCAGATGATGACAATAGATCTTCTTTACTTTCAGAATGGCCAGTGTTATTCGGTGCATCATAACCATATTTTTAATAGAGTGGTGAGCTACCTGAAACAAGAAAAACACGTTTAAATGCACTTGAAAGAAGTCAGGTTATCAAGAACAACCAGTAAAATGCTGAATGTAGTAAACCCATTAAAAAAAACAATAAAATTTAAAAAGCCTTTAAGAGTTTAACAATAAAAATAGTAAATGAAAAATAGTAAAGGAAAAAAAATTAAAAAAAGATATAGTGTATATATATATATATATATATATATATATATATATATATATATATATATATATATGTATGTATATATATATATATATATATATATATATATATATATATATAGTATTACTGTTTGTTATAGTGGTCATGATACACATGATGCGTCTTCTAGGGCTGCTGCCTTTGGTTCTCTTATGAAATGTTACTTTTGGTTTCATCTCCAGCCTTTGTTGATATTAAGGCTAAGTTGGCGGATGCTCCTCTTGATGATAAAAACCTGTTTGGCTCTGCTGCTGCTGCTCTGCTTTTTAGGTCCCTTCTGTCTAAAGGTAATGCCTTGCAGGAACTGAAGCATATTGATATAGTCTGCTATCCATAAGTTCCAGAGGAATTATCTGTCCAAATCTGCCTTTGTTCGCAGACAGCTTCACCCTCCCCCCAAAGGTAAGAAGGGTTCTCGGTGGGTTCCTAATGCTAAGTATACTCAGACTCCTACTGCTCAGAAACTGCCTTTTCAGGTCAAGCCAGGTTCCCCTTTTCTTGAGTGAGGTTCTTTTATCCTTTCGTCTTTCCCTGTCCCCCTTCCTAAATGGTTAAGGTTCACACAAGACGTTTGGGTTCTGTCAGTCATCCGTCAGAGATACTTCATGGTATGGAAATCCCTTTCTCCTTTTCTAGGCAGCCTTCAACCTCTTCAGGAACAGCTTCATTTCTTCCCAGAACTGCTTCAGGGCCTTTTGGCTCAAGGCACCATTCAAGCTGTGCCCCCTTTCCAGGAAGGGAAAGGGTTTTATTCCAGAATGTTTCTGGTATTTAGGAAGGAAGACACATGGAGACCCATTCTAGGCCTTTCTCAGCTCAACACCTTTCTGAAGGTCCCTTCAAACCCTGTTTTCTCCTCATCTTCCCTGGGTTTTCTTGGTCTCCCTGGATCTAAAGGATGCATATCTTCACATCCCACTTCATCCCCTTTTCATAAAGTTTTTGTATTTCTCTGTCTCTTCCTGGCATTTTCAGTTCTTTGCTTTGCCCTGTGGCCTTTCAACTGTCCCAAGGGTATTCAGCAAATGCCTTGCTGCTGTGATTGCATTTTGCAGGGTGAGAGGGTTTCAAATCTTTCCTTATCTAGATGACCTGCTGATTCAAGCTTCCTCTCCAGAGGTCTTGCTTTAGCATCTCCAGTATACTGTTAGTTTCTTACAAAACATGAGGTTTACAGTAAATTTTCAGAAATCAGTCCTGGTTTGTTTTCAGGATCATGTGTTTCTGATTTGCAGGATCCATACAATTCCCATGCTAGTATCCCTGCCTCCTCCCAAGACTTTTTTTTTAATCACATTTTTTCAGTCCGTTCTTCCTCTGGCTTCGATTATAGCCAAAGAATTTCTCAGGGTTCTAGGATTCATGGCTTCCACCATTTTTATGCTACTTCTAGCCAGACTTCATATAAGAAAACTACAGTGGGTCCTGAAGTCAGTATGTATCTATCAGTGTCATCCAGTAGATTTTATAGTCCTTTTTCTTCCATGCCTCAAACTCAAGCTTCATTGGTATCAGCTTTTCAGCCCCCAGTTCCCTCTCAGGAACTGTTCTTGGATGGCTCTGACAAGGGGTGGAGATCCTTTTTCTGTTCCCTCTAGGTCCAGGGTCTCTGGCCCTCGTCATAAGAGGTCAGACCACATCAGCATAAAGGAGATAAAGGCTCTCCTTTTTGCCCTTCATACCTTTCACTCCGTGTTTCTTCCAGGGCCTCTCAAAATCTTCATGGACAATACCATAGTGATGTGCTGGACTAACAAACAAGGGGGGAGGCATGGTCCTACCTTCCTTTTAGACTGGCTCTTCAGGTTTGGGATCAAGCTGTCCCAGTATCAAGTGACTGTTCAGGCTGTATACACTACTTCAGAGCAAAGTATAGTCGCAGACTGTCTGAGCAGGACCAGTACATGGGCTCTTGAATGGATGCTTCACAGAGATGTGTTCCTGGACATTGTCCATTGGTGGAGTACTCCACAGGTAGATCTTTCTGCCTCCCCTTTGAACTGACACCCTCCTCTTTTTTTACACCACAGTCCCAAGTCCTCTGGCTTGGAAGTTGGATGCCCTGTCCCCTTTTTGGAAGGGGATGTTTCTCTATGCCTTCCTTCATCTTCCTCTGATTCCATTTATCCTGCTCAAGCTAAAGCAGGACTCCACCAAAAATCATGTTGGTGACTCCCTTTTGGCCCAGACAATATTGGTTCCCCCTTCTTCACCTGGCCAGGGGCAATAACCACAATTTACTTCACAGGGTGGACCTACTAACACAAGACAAGGGGTCTTTGATCCATCCTTACTTGTTCATTCTTCAAATGACATTGTGGATGATACGGTTTTGATCCTTTTAGGCACCTTTTTTCTGAGAAAGTGCTTCAGAATGTTCTTCGTGTTTCACTGTTGCAGTCATCACACTTGGGTTATCCTGCCAGGGGTAGCCCTCAGTCAGCCCGAATACCAGAGGCTTAGTATTTCTGCGTCGGTTGCTGTCACTTCAGGACTGATATCAGGTAGTCAGTGGTATAAAATCAGGCAGCCGATGCCATTACATCAGTCTTTCTTGCCGAGGAGCTCAAAGCAGAAGCAGTTCACACGAGTGCCGGTCGGCCGCTACCTGAGTTTTCATTTCCGAATTGAAGTTGAAATCTTCTAAAGCTAAGTATCTCATTGGGGATCCTTTTTTCTTGTTCTATCCAATGTCAGAAAAAGTTAACAATTGTCTCGACTGTGGAAAGCAAATACCACACCGAGACTTCCATTCTTACTGCGTCACCTGTTTAGGCCCAGACCACAATGTCCCTCGCTGTCATGCTTTGTTCAACGCCAGAACTGTACATCGTCGGGCCCTTATTGTAGCTAAATATTTTCGCTCTCAGTCTTCATATTCCGATATGGCTTTGGTAAGCCATCCGACTACCAATCTTCTGAAAAAATGTAAGGATAAAGACAGAGACAGACTTCACAAGTCCAAAACTGCCGATGACACTTCCGTTAAGCTAGTCATCAGTTCTCCCATTCTCGGTGAGGTGCTTTCACAGCCCCTGATGCCTGCTTCTGTGGATTCACAGGCCGCTACCGAGACCTGATCGGGTATGCTGCAAGACTCTTCTTTGACTAAGGATAAGGACTAAAGGATGTCTCTACCTTGGATGGGTCCAGAGCCGCTGATCAGGCACCGGCGTCTGACGAAGTTCTTCACGCTAACGATACTCGACACAAACCGATGACCTCTTTCGCATCTTCAGTTCTTTCTAAAACTACCGAGTTTCTAAGGCCCAGGGTACGAACTACGCTTAAAAAATCGATGACAAAAGCTCAGGCACCTGCTTCCATGCCTTAATCTCAAATGCTTAAAATGGTGGAAGACCTTATTATGCTTACTGGGGAAGTCAGGCTACCCCTACCAAAAGAAAAAGAGACTTGTCCGCAGTAGTTTTATTTGAACAGGAGTCCGATGACTCTGAGGTTTCGGAATATGAAGATATGCAACCCCTCTCTGCTTATGAGGATTCTGATGCAGAGGAATCTATTCCTTCTGCCACTCCTCCCAAGGATTTTTCATTTGGTGAAAACCTACAAACTTTAAGGGAGCAGTTCCATTGGGAATGCTAGGACTATCCTCAGTCAAAAAAGAGACTCGGGGAATTCTTAGATTTACCACAGCACAGACCTGTAGCCATTCCTCCGATCTTGGATATTGTGGATGATGTTTTTATGGAATCCAGTGTGACTCCTGACACACCCTTCCTGTTGCTCCCAGGAAACCTAACAGGTACTACAGAGTCCCCTGACTCTCACAAATTCCTTTTACAGACATCCTACTGCTGACCCAGAGGTCATCTCCCAAAGACCAAAAGGAATTAAAGTAACCTCAGCTAAGAATCCCACCCTCTCAGACAGGGATTCCCAAGCTTTACACCGATGGGGTAAAAAAGTATATACCTCTGCAACTCTTGCCATGAGAGCACTAAATTGTCAGTTCCACATGCTGAAATATCAGCAGCATACCATGGAACTCCTCAAACAACAAAATATCTTCCTTTCCTGCTTGTGCAGAAAATAAAGAATTACAAGAGCTTATGCATTCTGCAAGCCAAGTTACTAAGCACACTTTGCAATGTGGCTTTGACGCCCTAGAAGCATCTTGCAGGGTAGCAGTCACTGGTTCTGTCCTTAGAAGGCATGCTTGGCAAACAGACCTTGCCAGACCATGTCAAATCAAAATTATTGGACGCACCATTGAACAAAGACAATTTGTTTGGCACCAAGGCAGAAGAGGTCTTAAAAAAGAGGGAAGAAAAAGCTAAATCTATGCAGACAGTTAGACTTTTTACAGGTCCAGCCTCCAACATTCAGTAGGCATTGCCCCTTCAAGCACTGGTCCTTTCCGGCCCCCTCCAGGCCAGCTCAGCGAAGATCCAGGGGATGCAGACCATCCAGACAGCAGTCCCAGGGAATGCAGAGATCTAAGCAGTGGAGTTCCCCCACTTCAAAAACAGGGCGTGCTAAGCCACCCCCTTATGGTAAGAACTCACAATGACTTTACACCTCCACCCCTTACCTCTGCCCACCTGCTTGTGCCTCTAGGAGGAAAACTGTCATTCCATGCAAACAACTGGGCCTGTATTACCAACGACCAATGGGTCCTCAACAATAGTGTCTTAGGGATACAAATTTTATTTCCACACTCTGCCAACCCCAAAAGAGTTCCCAGATCTTCCTCCAAGCCAGCGGGCAAAGGCCAAAAAGCAAGTCCTTTCCCTGCTCTTCATGAGGGCAATACAGCATGTTCCTGCAGACCAGATAGGCCAAGGTTTCTATTCCAAACTCTCCCTGATACCCAGAAAAGAGGGCACCTGGCGCCCAATCCTTGATCTATCCATTCTAAACACCTTTCTGGTTATACCAAAATTCAAAATGCTCACCCTACAGCAGCTTCTTCCTATGCTTTCCAAGGATGCTTGGTTAGTCACCCTAGACCTAAGAGGCCTACCTACACATCTCAATCAGGGAATCTTGCAGGAAATATCTACATTTCAGGGCAGGATCTATGCACTTTCAGTTATCTACGCTTCTCTTTAGCTTATCCACTGATCCCAGAGTTTTCACAAAATGCCTGGCTCCAGCCATTGCTTTTTGCAGACAAAGAAATATTCAAATTTACCCCTACTTAGACGATTGCCTGATTCAGGCAGACAGTCAGGAAAATCTGTTACAGCACTTGACCTTTGTAAAGGACCTACTGACCTCCCTGGGGTATACTATCAACGAAAAGAAATCAAAACTAGTCTCCACACAAAAAATTGTATTCTTGAGAGCAAGCCTGAACACAGCATCCCAGATGGCATTCCTCCAGAAAAACAAGCCTATCTGAAGGGCTACTTCTCTCAACTAGCCACCAGAACCCAGTTATCCACAAGAAAAATCCTGCAAGCTCTAGGGTTCATGGCCTACTGCATTCTACTCATATGCCAGACTGCATATGAGGAAACTACAATGGTACCTAAAAAGCCTTTGGTGTCAACACTTTCAAGACCTTGAAACTATCATACCTATGATACCCTATCTAAGGAAAGATTTTCTTTGGTGGGCAGCAGCATGAAGCCACAACAAGGAACTTCCCTTCTCACAACCCCACCCCACCCAGACCCCTCATCACAGACGCATCAGACTATGCCTGGGGTGCACACCTGGATGGCAGGTGCATTCAGGGCCATTAGAGCCCAATCAAATACATCTGCACATCAACCAAAAAGAGATGCTAGCTGTTCAGCATGCCCTGACAGCTTTCAGACCCCTACTCTCACCGGGGCCTCTAGTGATCAAAACAGACAACACCACAGTGATGTGGTATATCATCAAGCAGGGAGGGACTCACTCATCCTCTCTGCAGGCTTGCCATGACTCTTTCGCACATGGCCTCAACCATGCAAATACACCTGCTAGCACAATTCCTGCCAGGCTCCCTAAACTCTCTGGCAGACAACTTAAGCAGGAACCTGCTAGACCCACACAAGTGGCAGCTAAACCACAGAACCTTCAACCTTGTAACCCAGAAATGGGCACCCTGACGGTGGACCTCTTTGCCTCCCACTCCAATCATCAGCTCAGCAAATTCAGCACCAGGAAACCTCACAGCAAGGCCTGGAAAGTGGATGCTCTTTCCTTCCAATGTGTAAACCTCTCAATCTATGCATTTCCCCCTGTACAGCTCATTTCAAGGGTACTGCTCAAAATAAGGGAGGAAAAACCAAGGGCAATCTTGATTGCCCCAGACTGGCCATGCCAGCACTGTCACCCCTGCCACTTACCTCAGATCCCAACACTCCTGACCCAGAAGAATGGACAATTCATGCATCCACAATTACAGACCCTGAACCTGGCAGCCTGGCTTATTCCCTGACCTCTTCTCAAGCTGCCAGCCTAAGCAAACAAGTCCTGGATGTTATAAGTGAGGCCAGATGCCCCAGCACTAGAAAATTCTATGCTGACAAGTGGAAAAAGTTTTGCACCTGGATCCAGGCTAAGGGAGCTGAAACAGCACAGCCCTCACTTCCTCTCATCCTGGATTACCTAGCAGACCTACTACACAAGGGTCTGTCCTCCTCTTCTATTAAAATGTATGCCTCTGCCATCTCTACTCATTACAGCACAGCCACCTCTCTTCTCACACCCTCTCATCAAACATTTCCTAAGAGGTGCTAACAACTTAAGGCCACCCAGAAGAGCTCCTACCCCAGCTTAGGACCTTAACTTTGTGTTGGAAAAGCTCACCCCTATCCCCTTTTGAGCCTGCAGCTTCAGCAGAGTTAAAATGACTCTCTTGGAAAACAGCCTTGCTTCTGGCCATCACTTCAGCTAGAAGAGTTTCAGAGCTACAAGCACTCATGGCTGTAGAGCCATTCATCATTCTCCATGCTGACAGGATCTCCCTCGGGACTAACCCATCCTTCATGCCTAAAGTGGTGTCCAATGTGGCTCTCAACCAATCCATTCATTTGCCCACCTTTTTTCCTAACTCACAAAACAAGGGGGAAAGGATTCTGCACTCTCTTGATGTACACAGACAGCTCAGATTCTATGTGGATATGACTAAATCTTTTAGAAAAACTGACCAATTGCTAGTCAGCTTCGCAGCAGGGGCAGAGGGCAAGGCCATATCCAAACAAACAATCTCCAAATGGATAGCACACTGCATCCATTTCTGCTACAGACAGCATGAGAAACCGACCCCAATGGGGATCAGGACGCATTCCACCAGGGCAATCTCCACCTCTGCAGCTTTTCTCAGAGGGGTCCCCACCAGAGGCATCCAGGAGGCTGCAACATGGACTTCTGTTCATACCTTCACCAAGCATTACCACCTGCCTATCTTCTCCAGATCCAGGACTGGCTTTGCCACCTCAGTCTTGCAGGGCATCCTAGCCAGCCCCTAGTCTTCTTAACTGCCTTTAGCCTTTTTTTCAGCTTTGGGAATCAACCCAATTGTGATGACTGCAACAGTGAAACATGAAGAACGTATTACAGTTGTATACACTTACCATAAATGTAGATGTGTGAGCGTATTCACTGTTGCAGTCCTGGTTTCCCACCCTCCATCCCCCTTGTCTGTCTCTTTATCTTCCTCTCTCCTTACAGGGAATTTTTGGTATTTATTTTCTACTGGTGGTGTTCTTCCACCATAACCTAGCTCCTTATTCGGGGGCTCCTGAAAGTTGGGGCAAGAAAAACTGATGTAATAGTGTCGGCTGCCTGATTTTATACCACTGACGACCTGACGTCAGTCCTGGAGCGACAACAACTGATGCAGAAATACTAAGCCTCTGGTATTCGGGCTGACTGAGGGCTACCCCTGGCAGGATAACCCAAGTGTGATGACTGCAACAGTGAATACACTCGAACATTTACATTTATGGTAAGTGTACACAACTGTACTTTCTTCAGGAGGCCAGGAAATCATGTGTGCCCAAATGGAAGATGTTTTCTGTCTGGTGCCTTGCTCATAACTAGGATCCATTTTCTATGGGGATCCCTCTGGATGTTCATGTTTCACTGTTGCAGTCCTGACTTGTGAGATTTCCTGCTGTGGAAGCCCTTGGCCAGCTATACTACCACAGTAAAAATCTCCCTCCTCCTAGGCTGGTGGATGCCCTACCCTGACGTCAGTGCACTTGGGCATAAAGGGAGCCAGTCGGCGCCTTGACATTAGACTTTCTTGCCATCGGAGCCCAAAGCAGTGTTTCAGTGTGCCAGTCGGTCCACACCAGAGAGAAGTCTTCTAAAGCTAAATACCCCATTGGGGAACACTTTTTTTCTTGCTTTAACTCATGTCAGATAAGGTTAACAATTGTCTCCGCTGTGGTAAAAAAATCCCACACCGACACCGAGACTTTCATATTTTATGTGTTACCTGTCTAGGCCTGGATCATGGGTTCCCTATTTGTCATTTTTGCACCCATTTCAATTTTAGGACCATCAGGCGTAGGGCCAGAATCGTAGCTAGGCATCTTTATCTGCAGTCTTCCTCACACTGCTTCCTCACATCGCTTGACGTTGTCCTCAAGTTGTCCCGAGGTAGAGCTCTTTGAGTACGAAAAATAGGGGGGGAAAAACAATCTTAGGGTCTCTGACGACACCAATTCACTGTCCACCAGTCCCCTAAGGCTCATTATCGCTGAAGAAGGCAAGGTACTTCCGCAGCCCCCTTCTGCAACCAAGGTGGTGGCACAGTCCTTTGTCGAGACGCATTCGAAGACTGACATGCTGTCATGTCCCTCTACTTTTGCACAGGCCATGGTTTTTAGTTCATCATTTGGGTTCAGAGTTGCTCAACAAACCTCTGTTTCTGATGAGCAATCTTGTGCTGATGACATTCCTTCAGGGCGTCAGCCTGCATTGATTTTGGCTTACAAGGAGTATGCTTCGGATGTTGGACTTACTTAGGCTCAAGCCAAAAGCTATTCCTAAGAAGGGTTCTACCTCAGGGCCTACGCCAAGGCCTACCAGCTCCCACCCAGCAGGTTATCAGCAGGACCTGGTCAGGTTAGCTGAGGACCTCATCTGCTTAGTCAGAGCTAGGCAACCCACTCTTTGCAGTCTTCTCCAGGGGAAAAGGAAGAGGGTTTCCTCAGTAGAAGTTTACTCTGAACCTCCTGATTTGGATGAGAATTCTGACCAGGAGGGGTCTCTCTTTGAGGGGGGATCCCTCCTTATGTCCTATAAAGACTCAGATTCTGAGGAAACTCTGTCTTCAGCTTCACCTTCTGAAGACATATCCTTTGGGGAAACACTTCATGTCATGAGGGAACATTTCCAGTGGGAGGCACAGGAATATCCACAATTTGAAAAGAGAGAGAGTTCCTTAACCTCCCAGAACACAAACCTCTGACTATTCCTTCTGTTTTGGAGGTAGTAGAGGATGCTTTTATGGACTCTTCCCTGCACCCAGACTCTTTACCTCCAGACCCTTGAAAACCAGACAGGTTTTACAGGGTGCTGGACTCGCATCAACACCGCTTCAAAAACTTCTTTGCTGATCCAGATGTTGTTACCCCGGTCCCCAAGGGAGCTAAGGTCAGGTCTTCTAAGAAGCCTTTACCTACTGACAAGGAAAGCAGGGCCCTGTATAGGTTTGGTAAAAAAAAAAAAAAAAAAGTCTACACTTTCACCATTCTAGCCATGAGAGCCCTTAACTGACAATTCCATATGATAAAATACCATCAAAGTATTTTGGATAAAATGAAGCTAAAGATTTACACCCTGAAGACAGGAACATTGCTAAGGAACTGTTGGACCTTTGCCATTCCAGCTCCCAGGTGGTTAGGCACTCTTCACACTGTGGCCATGATGCTATGGAAGACTCTCTCCGAGCTGCTACATCTGGCTCTGTAATTACAGAACAGATCCTACTAGACCATGTCAAATCCAAACTTCTAGATGCTCCCCTTGATAAGGACTTCCTTTTTGGGCCAAAGGCTGAGGCTGTGCTAAAAAAAGATGGAAGATAAAGGAAAATCTATGCAGACTGTCAAGGACTTTCTTCAAGTTCAGTCTCCTAGATTTAGCAGTAGTTTTCCCACTGAACACTGTTCCTTTCCCACTCAATCAAAAAGCAGCCAGAGGAAACCTTGCAGGGAAAGGCCTCAAAGCCCGGGCAGTGGTCCTCAGGAAACCCCAGGCAGGGGAGTTCTAGGCTTCAGGGCCCTGGCAGAGAACAGCAATGACTCTCTATCTCCCCTTCCTGCCCTCCACAGAAAACATAGAAGGAAGACTAGGAGAAAGGCTATCCCTACTCAAAGAAAACTGGTCCCTTATTACTTCAGACAAGTGGGTTCTGAGGGTCATCTTAGATGGTTACAAGCTCACTTTCAAGGAACCATTAAGATACTCAGGCTACCCAGATGTTCCACAAAATTAAAGGGCAGAGGTCATTTCCAAGGTTCACAATGTATGCTCGCAGGGTTCAGTGGAACCAGCACCAGGTCATCAAAGAGGGAAAATATTGTTTTCCAGGCTATTCCTGGTTCCCAGAAAGGAAGGCTCTTGGCACCCTATCCTTGATCTGTCCACCCTCAATCGGTCCCTGCTTGTGCCAAAGTTCAAAATGCTGACCCTTCAAAAACTTCTTCCCATGATAGATAGACCCCCAGGCCTTAATGGTCCCCTTAGACCTAAAAGATGCTTACTTGCACATTCCTGTAGAGGAATCATGCAGAAGTCTTCTTCACTTCAGGGCAGGTACCAGTCTATTTCAATTCTTTGCACTGCCCTTTGGCTTGTCTACTGCTCCCAGGGTCTTCACAAAGTGTTTAACCCCAGTGATCGCCTTCTGTAGAACAAAAGGAATCCAGATTTACACCTACCTGGACGACTGCCTCATTGAAGCCAGGAGTCATTCAAAGCTCCTCAAGGATCTGGCCTTCACTCAGACCCTCCTTACCTTCTTGGGGTTCACCATAAATCTCCACAAATCCAACACAGACCTATCCACCAAGATAGTTTTCTCTTGGGGGCTCTTCTGGATTCCTCCCTTCAAAAGGCCTTCCTTCCTCCAGAAAAGGTCTCCTTTTTGACATAGTACTTTCAAGGTATTATGCAGACGCAATATCTTTCAGCCAGGGAATTCCTCAGAGTATTAGGCTACGTGGCTTCTTGTATCCTTATGATTCTTCTGGCCTGTCTACACATGTGGAAGCTTCAGTGGTACCTCAAGAATCTGTGGTGCCAGCACTCTCAGTCTCTAGAGACAGAAATCCCACTGATCCCTTGCCTTAAAGAGGAACTTGCGTGGTGGACACAGGCATGTGCCCAGAACCTGGGTCTCCTCTTCAGGATCATCCCTCAGGACCAAACTCTAACGACAGATGCTTCAGAAGCAGCCAGGGGAGCACATTGTCAACACCTTCAGTCCCAGGCCAGATAGGAAGTTCAGTTCAGACATAAGCACATAAACTGAAAATAGCTGATGGCAGTGCAAAAGGGGCTAATGGCTTTCAAAGATCAGTGGAAACTAGGGGGTCCTGCTTCTCAAAACAGACAACACCACAGTAAGATGGTACATAAACAGGGGGGTACCCATTCTTACCCTCTTTGTCATCTAAAGATGCAGGTCTGGGAGACAGCTCACTCCGGGGTTGCACCTCATGGCACAGTACTTCCCAGCAACTCAAAACACTCTAACAGATCATTTCAGCAGACACCTGCTGGATCCCCATGAGTGGCATCTGAAACGGGTAACATTTGTCAGCATAGCCCACAAATGTGGGTCTCCACAGATAGACCTCTTTGCTACCAAAGGAACAAAGGAAGTGCTCAAATGAAAATATTCTGTTCCAGGTGCAAACTACCCACAACCTGGGGAACAGATGCTTTCTCTTTCCTTTGAAGCCATCTATTCCTTTATGCACTTCCTCCCCCGCCTAATCTTCCAAGGGTCCTCCTAAAAATCAAGGAAGAAGGCCCAAAAGTCATTCTGATAGCCCCAGACTGCCCCAGGCAGCACTGTTATCTTCTACTGCTGGGTTTAAGCAATGAAAAAATGTGGCAGTTATCTCGGAGACTGGAGCTTCTGACTCAGGACAGGGGAAGGTTTGTACATGCCAACCTACAGACCGTCAAACTCAGCCTGGATAATTCCTCAAAATAACACTTTGAGCCCTTCCTAAGCAGACAGGTTCAAGACATCCTCAAAGAGGCTAGAAGGCCTAGTACTAGGAGATCTTACTCAGCCAAATGGAAAAGGTTCTCTATTTGGTATCAACAGCAAGGCCACAATCCCAAATTAGCCAGTATCTCCCCCATTTTAGATTACCTGGCTATGCTTGTGGACAGAGGCCTATCCTTTTCTTCCATCAAGATTAATGCATCTGCCATTTCAGCCCACATTCCTGTTCTTCCTAGTATTTTTTCCCACTCCGTGATGAAATAATTCTTTAGGGGAATGGTCCACATCGGATCTCCCAGGAGACAACCCACACCTCCATGGGACCTCAATTTTGTCCTAGATAAATTAACACTACCTCGTTTTGAACCAGCAGCTGCTGCTGAGTTAACATTCTTAACCTGGAAGACTGCCCTTTAACTGGCTATCACCTCAGCTAGAAGGGTCTCTGAGTTACAAGCTGTCTTGGCAGTGGAACCATATCTCGTATTCATCCCGGACAGAGTATCACTTAGGACTAATCCATCCTTTATGCCCAAGGTGGTTGCAGACACATGTTTGAATTAAGCTGTATGGTCGCACACCTTCTTCCCCAAGCCTCAGAACAGGGGGGAGAGAATCCTTCACTCCTTGGATGTGCACAGACAGCTTCAGTACTACCTTGACAGAACTAAATCTTAAAGGAAGTCAGACCAGCTCTTTGTTTTCTTTGCCTCTAGTTCAGTTTCCAAACAAACAATCTCCAAGTGAATTTCTTATTTCCTTTTGTTACAACCAGCAACAGGAGTCTGTCATTGAGTACTCCTCTTGCCTGTAGGCTTGATGTCAAACAATTTCTTAAAGGTATCCTTCATATCAGTCTTCCCTGGAAGCCTAATGAGACCTCAGTTTTGTACCCGAAAAATTGATTTGGGCTCCTTTGAAGCCTGCAGCTTTAGCTTCCTTGCAATATTGTACAGGGAAGACTGTTATTTTGGCCCTCACTCCAGCTAAGAGTGTCTCTGAACTTGAGGCTCTTTTGGCTGTTCCTCTTTTTTGATTTTTCACAGGGACAGGGTGCGTCTTTGTACTAATCCTTCTTTTATGCCAAAGGTGGTTAACAAATTGTATCTTAATCAGTCTATTAATTTGCCTTCCTTTTTTCCTTCTCCACAGTCTCAGTTTCATACCTTGGATTTGCATAGACAGCTAAGATATTATTTGGATAAGACAAAGGTCATTCTCAAGTCTGAGCAACTTTTATTTCTTTTCATCCCAGATTTCTGGGTTTGGCTGATGTTCATCGTGTTTCACTGTTGCAGTCATTACACTTGGGTTATCCTGCTGGCAGGCGACCCGCAGTCGGCCCGAGTTCCAAAGTCTTGGTCCGGCGTCGGTTGTTGTCGCCTCTTCCCTGACGTCAGTGCGCCAGGGGTATAAAAGTTGCAACCGACACCATTTTCTTCAGTTTTTCTTGCCCCTTTCTTTCCGCGCGGTGCCCGAAGCAAAAGCAGTTCGCAAGTGCCGGTCGGCCGACTCCTGAGATTAGCAAAATTGAATTTCAGAACCGAAGTCTTCAATAAAGCTAAGTACCCCGTTGAGGAAACTTTTTCTTGCTCCAGACCGATGTCACTAAAAGTTAATAATTGTATTTCTTGTGGGAAGCAAATACCTCATAAGGACTTTCACTCTTACTGCATTCTTTGCCTAGGCCCTGACCACGACGTTACTTGTTGTCAGTTTTGTGCTAGATTCAATAAACGCACTATTAAACGTCAGTTTGATTTTGCTTTACATTATTTTGGACGAAGATTTAATTATATAATGCCATCGGAACAACCGACAACCGAAATGTATAAAAAACACAAAAACAAAGAAAAAGTCAGGCATCCGAGGTCCAAAACCGACGACGAAGCCTCTTCTAGGCCAGTTGCCGGTTCTCAGTGAGGTGCTTTCACAGCCCCTGACACCCGCTACCTCAGAGCCACAGGCCATAACCGACAGCCACATGGAGACACCGAGGCCTGTGGAAACTCGAGGTATTAGGCCTATGGAAACTATACCCTCAGATGGGTCCAGAGCCGCTGAGCAGGCACCGGCTTCTGAGAGTGTTTTAAGACCTTCACAGCTTACAATTAAGGCTACTACAGCAGCAAAGGCTAAGTCAAAAACACCATTAAAGACAAGGAAACAAGTGCAGCATTCTCCAGAACAGTCATCCATGCCAAAGAAATAGATGCTTAAAATGGCTGAAGACCTTATTACTTTAATCAGGGGCTCCCATCTCCCTCCTGACAAAAGGCCTAGGCAAGACACCGATTATGATTCCTCTGAGCAGGTTTCCATTTCCTCTGATTCTTCTTCTGATCAGGGCTATTCTCTTCCTCCGTATGAGGACTCTGATGCTGAAAAGTCCATTCCTTCAGCCTCACCGCCTGAGGATTATTCTTTTGGGGAAACCCTGCACACCATGAGGGAGCATTTCCATTGGGAGAGCCAGGATTGCTCAGAATCCAAGAAAAGGCTCAGAGATTTCCTTTTATTGCCTCAGCACAGGACCCTGGTTGTCCCCCTTGTGCTTGATATTGTAGATGATGTTTTTTTTCTGAATCCAGTCCGTCTCCAGATTCTTTACCCCCTGCACCAGTAAAGCCAGACAGGTACTACAGGGTCCCTGACTCTCATAAATTTCTTTATAAAAACTGCGCTGCAGACCCAGAAACAATTTCTGAGGGTCCTAAAGGAGTTAAAGCTTCCACTGCCAAAAATCCTGTTCCCTCAGATAGGGATTCCAGAGCTCAGGACAGATGGGGGAAAAAATTTACACTTCTGCTACTTTAGCTGTAAGAGCTTTAAACTGTCAGTTTCACATGCTTAAATATCAACAGTATCTCATGTCATTGTTAAAGCAGAAAATGGTTACAAATATAGAAAGTCCTGACAGTAAAGAAATGCAGGATTTATTGCATGCAGTTGAACAAGTTGGAAAGCATACTCTGCAATGTGGTTTTGATTCAGTAGAGGCTTCTTGTAGAGCCGCAGTTACAGGCTCAGTTATTTGAAGACATGCTTGGTTGAAAGAACAAAGTTTACCTGACCATGTTAAAGTAAAATTATTGGATGCTCCCTACAGCATGATACTTTGTTTGGTGTTAAGGCAGAAGAGGTGTTAAACAAAATGGAGGAGAAAGCAAAGTCAATGCAAACGGTGAAAGATTTCTTACAGGTTCAACCACCTAGATTTAGCAGAAACTGGCCTTCAAAAAATTGGTCCTTTCCAGTGTCAGATAGGCCACAAAGAGGCAGATACAGATGCCCAAGAGGCAGATCTCAGCCCCAAGGCTCCTACAGACCTAAACAATGGGGTGCTTCAGCCCCCAAAGGAGGAGAAGACAAATCACAACCTTACAGAAAACAGTTGCAATGACTTCCCTCTGCAAATACCAAGCTCTTACCAGTTGACAGCACCCCTAGGGGGAAATCTAGCACTTTTCTCAAAAAATTGGCACATGATCACCCAAGACCAATGGGTGCTGAACATAGTTTCTCAGGGGTACAGGTTCCACTTCCACACGCTTCCAAAACCAAAAGGTATGCCAAACCTGCCACAAAACCATTGGGCAGAGGCACAAAAACAGATTGCTGCTCTTATGGATATGGGAGCTATTCAAAAAGTTCCACAAGAAGAACAGGGACAAGGATTTTACTCAAGACTTTTCTTAGTACCCAGAAAAGACAAAGCCTGGACACCAATACTGGACCTGTCAATCCTAAATACTTTCCTGGATGTTCCAAAATTCAAAATGTTAACACTACAACAACTTCTGCCCATGCTGGGCAAGGAGGCTTGGCTAGTTACTTTGGATCTCAAGGAGGCATACCTGCATGTCCCAATCAGACAATCGTGCAGAAGATACCTCAGATTTATAGCAGGCTCAATGCATTACCAATTCTCTGCACTGCCCTTTGGCTTATCTACTGCGCCCAGGGTCTTCACAAAATGCCTGGCACCAGTAATTGCATTTTGCAGACAAAAAGGAATTCAAATATATCCCTACTTGGACGACTGCCTTATTCAAGCAGAGAGCAAGGACATTCTTCTAAAGCACCTGGCGTTTGTAAAAAGATTGCTAATTTGCCTAGGGTACACAGTAAACGAAAAGAAATCAAAACTAGTGCCCTCTCAAGAGATAATATTCCTGGGTGCAAGCTTAAATACAACTGCCCAGATGGCTTATCTGACGCCAGACAAGCAAAAGCAACTGACTCATTACTTTCAAATGATGGCAACAAAGACCCAGATCCCTGCAAGAAAAGTTCTGCAGGCCCTGGGTTTCATGGCATCCTGCATTCTACTAATTCCATTTGCAAAACTGCATATGAGGAAACTACAATGGTATCTAAAAAGTGTTTGGACTCAGCATTGTCACAGCCTAGAGACGATCATAACCTTGATTCCCTGCCTACAACAGGAGTTTCGATGGTGGTCCTAGGCTTGTCACCACAACAAGGGACAGCCTTTCACCTTACCTACAGCCAGGCAGACAATAACAACAGATACATGGGATTATGCCTGGGGAGCACATATGGCAGGAAAATGTATTCAGGGCACGTGGCCCAAGGAACAAATGCATCTTCACATCAATCAGAAAGAGATGCTAGCTGTACAGAATGCCCTGACAGCCTTCAAGGACCTAATACATCTAGGACAACTATTAATAAAGACGGACAATACCACAGTTATGTGGTACATAAACAAGCAAGGGGGCACACATTCCTACCCCTTATGCAGACGAGCCATGACTTTGTGGAACACAGCACTGACCTACCAGATACATCTGCAAGCACAATTCCTGCCAGGAACAAAAAATACACTGGCAGATGAACTAAGCAGAAATCTCATGGATCCTCACAAATGGAAGCTACATCCACAAGTGTTCAACATGATAACAAGGGAATGGGGACGCCCAGACATAGATCTTTTTGCCTCCCCTCACAATTGCCAAATACAGAAATTTTGCACAAGGACTTATCACTCTCAAGCATGGAAAGTGAATGCTCTATCATTCAGCTGGAAAAACCTGACAGTCTATGCCTTCCCTCCAATGCCTCTTCTCACCAAGGTGCTTCTAAAAGTCAGACAAGAGAGGTCAAAAATGATCCTGATTGCACCAGACTGGCCACGCCAGCACTGGTACCCAATTCTAAAGACTTTGTCCCAAGGCCCACCTTGGCCTCTACCTCAAATCCCTCATCTTCTGACACAGCAAAACAGTCAGATTCTGCACAGTCAACTCAGAACCTTAAACTTGGCAGCATGGCAGATAATTTAGCCACTCAGACTGCACCTCTCTCTAAAGCTGTTATGGATATAATTTTGGAAGCCAGGAGGCCCAGCACTAGGAAATCTTATGTAGAAAAATGGAAGAGATTCTGTGCTTGGAACCAGACACAAGGGCTCGACCCACTGGTCCCTAATATACCTCAGATTTTGCAATACCTGACTGAGATGTTGGACAGAGGTCTATCTTTTTCTTCTATTAAAATACATGCCTCTGACATTTCAGCTCATTACAATACAGATCCTCCTATTTTTTCACATCCTCTACTACGACAGTATCTCAGAGGGGCAAAGAATATAAGACCCACTAGAAGAGCACCAGTACCTACTTGGGACCTCAATTTTGTTTTAGAAAAGCTAACACTGCCTCCATTTGAACAGGCCAGCACAGCTGATATAAAATTCTTGTCATGGAAAACTGCTCTGCTCCTAGCAATAACTTCAGCAAGAAGAGTCTCAGAGTTACAGGTATTGATGGCTGTGGAACCTTTCCTCATTTTTCATCAGGACAGGGTTTCTCTTAGGACAAACCCAACATTCATGCCAAACGTGGTCTCCAATGTGGCCTTAACCCTAACTATTCATTTACCTACTTCCTACCCAAATCCCCAGAATAAAGGGGAAAGACTTCTGCATGCTTTGGATATACACAGGCAGCTTAGATTTTACTTGGACAAAACAAAATCTTTCAGAAAAAGCAACTGTTTGTAGCATATGCTGCAGGATCACAAGGAAAGCCTATTACAAAGCAGACAATCTCCAAATGGATAGGACACTGTATCCGCTTCTGTTATGCACAACATGGCAAATCTGTGCCTAAGGGCATTAGGCCTCATTCTACCAGAGCAGCAGCCACTTCAGCAGCTTTCCTCAGAGGGGTACCAACCAAAGACATATCAGAAGCTGCAACCTGGAGCTCAGTGCACACTTTTACCAAGCACTAGCACCTACCTCTCTACTCCAAATCCAGAGCAGGTTTTGCCACTGCAGTTCTGCAGGGCTTGTTAGCCTCGCCAAATCCAATCTAGACCCAGCCACCCAACCTCAGCTTTTGGAGTCTACCCAAGTGTAATGACTGCAACAGTGAAACATGATGAACATAGTACAGTTGTGTACCTACTATAAATGTAGATGTTCGAGTGTATTCACTGTTGCAGTCCAGGTTACCCACCCACCATCCCCCTCTTTGCTGGGACTATTCTGTACTTCTCAACTCTATACAACCTATGTGGTGTATTTGCTTGTAGATGAAGGAAATGTTTATAGTAATATATGCATGGTTATTTGGCATATTTTTATCTTTTCAGCTTTCCTATCTGGGGGCACCTGACATCTGGGGCAAGAAAAACTGAAGAAAATGGCGTCGGTTGCAACTTTTATACCCCTGGCGCACTGAAGTCAGGGAAGAAGCGACAGCAACCAACGCCGGACCAAGACTTTGGAACTCGGGCCGACTACGGGTCACCTGCCAGCAGGATAAGCCAAGTGTAATGACTGCAACAGTGAATACGCTTGAACATCTACATTTATGGTAGGTACACAACTGTACTTTACTACGCAAACCATACCCTTCTGGATCTCTAAGGCCATTTCTTTTTATTACTCCTTTCATGGTAGATGTCTTTCTGCTTCTGTAAAGGCTCGTTCTACTAGACCTGTTGTTTCCTCTGGTGCTTTTTTCAAATGATTGGATACCAGTTCTATCCTTGAGGCTGTTACTTGGACCTCTGTCCTTACTTTTCACTAAGCATTACAAATTGGATGTTGTTTCCAGAGCAAGAGCTGGCTTTACCAGAGCTATCCTGCGTGGGTTTCTTGAGGGCTGGTCTGTGCCTTCCTTCCCTCAAGTTTCCCAAGCTCATCTCTTTTATAAAGAATATTGCAGCAGTGAGGGTGTTAACAGTAGATGTGCGTCTCTTCACTGTTGTAATATTTGCTCCCTTCTCCCCCTTCTGCTTTGCTGTTTTGCTTCCATCTTCCTGATGTGAAATTCCTTTCCTTTTTCTCCTTCTGGATGCACATGTTCCGCCTACTTCCTAGGACTGTTGTTCTTCCTGGAGCCATTTCTGAGGTATGTATGTCTGTACGTCACCTTTATGCCCTATGCCTTGAGTGGTAAGCATACACATAATGTGCAACATCTATAAAATCCTAAGGCTTTCGTATACTGTCTGGATTGTTGCACTACCCTTGGCAGGGAATCATTTTGTAAAGAGTACAGCAAGAGTGAAGAAAAGGACAGCTACTGTTATGGTAAGATTTGACACAACTTTACTTTCCATTTATAATTAGATCTGGTGTCATTTTCATCCATTCCTCAATGAATGGGGTTACTCTGCCACTTTGTCTAGATTCTAGGATCCAACTTGCAAGCTCCTTTCTTACTCATAATGGAACTGAAAACTGTGTTACCTCAGATCTCATTTGCTGATCTTCAGGTTTGGATGGGATTGCAATCTCTCAAGGTTGTTGTGGGTTTAGTGAGTGGAAAAACTTGTATTCTTTCTCTTTAAATATTATTTCCTAGTTATTATTAATAGTATCTCCCTTGCCTCTTCTAAATTTTCTAGCTACCAAAATTAAGATTTTTTGGGGGGGTAATCTTTGTTACCATTGTTGGTAACCTTTCTTCCTCAGTTACCTCGCTTAGAGGTGTTTTCTAGTTATACAATTGTTGGTGTAAATCTTTTTTAGCTGTTGTAACTGTTTAAAAAAAGGCTTTTCCTTTTCTCCCTTATTTGTAGGTCTTCTCTCATGCATTCCCTTACAGTATGGCTGAAAGCCCTACTGGATTCAAAAAGTGTACTTCCTGTGGGCATAAGAACCCCCTGTCTGTTGTCTAGACCCGGCACAGTTGGATAACTCATGCTCCATTTCTGCAGTGTTTAATGCAAGGGTAATTAATGATAGGAGAAACAAGCTTGTTTTACAAGGTCTCCTTCCAGCTTCTGCTTCTTATTCTAGTACTTCATCATCAGGGGCTCAGTCCCCTTCTTATAAATTCAAGGAGCACAGGGAGCTCCCATGCACAGTCTCCTAAGTCAGTACTTCTTTCTGAGCCTCCTAAGAAAGTTTTGAAGAGTTTGGATTTGAACATGTCTACTGTTGCCAAGTCTCCTCGGATCTGTAGTCCAGGGTTTCCCCAAGGTTGAGGACTGCTTTTCTTCAGGAGTCTCCTAAGACTTCCAGGCCACCTTCCACTTTTTCCTCTGTTAGGTCCTCTTGATAACTTTCTGGGGTAAAGGTGGATAGGATGATGAGAAAATTCCTTAGAACACAGATCCAGATGGGCGTGTTGCCGGCTCCGTCTCCCATCGGATTTGTGAGTCTTAAACCTTCTTTCCAGCCTGTTATCACTCCTTCTCCAATCTGACCTTCCGTTTCAGAGATCCTCAGATCTGAGATTCTGGGAGTCAAACTGTCTAATTCAAAGATTCTTTTATCTTCCAGTCTGGTGACTTTCCTGATCTGATCGGCTGCTATCACTCTGGGACATGATGGTTCTTGGAGCTGGAACATTGGCATCTGATCTGAGGGGTTGACTTTGACTCTAAAGCTTTTGGAGCCGTTGCTTCCTCTCGGGGATTTGGCATTGGACAGCTTGGCTCTGACTCCTTTCTCAGAGTGGAGAGTCGGGGAGGGCCTTAGATTGTTTGCACTGAGATTCTCAGCTCTGCTTGCATTGTCCTCTGCTTCTCCTAGTCCTTCCACCTTTGAGGTGGTGGAGAGGGTTTTTTTCTCACCTCAGAGCAGTTTTGACTCTTGCGCATTTGGATCCATTCCCTGTTCCCTCTTTGGATCCTGTGTCTAAGTCTACTTATCCAACACGTCAGGGACAGCCAGCCCATATGAGCTTCCAAGCAGTTCCTGCCAGGGAACTCCCCGCTTCTTCCGACACCTCTCCAGAACACCCCACCAAAGAGGTTCCTTGAAAGAGGTAATGCAAGAGGAGGCACTTGGATTCACTGCATTAATCCCTCACAGAAGACACTGATTTTGGTGAAGGGGAAGGGTCCCCTAGAACTCCATTTGAGGATGTCTCGTTTGGAGATCCTTCACCAGAAAGGTGGTTGGTCCTCCCAAACCCCTTCCCAGGAGGAATCAATTTTCTTGGAAGCCTACTGGTCTGGATCATCAATGTTTTGGGTTAACCCCCCCCCCACACACACCACACAGACATTGCAGTTGAGCTTATAGAACTTGTCTCCTGCAGGGTATAGAAGGGACTGGAGTCCATGGAACTGATTCCCAAACACCCAGACAAAATTTTTTGCGCTCCCTCTCACAGACAGCAGTGGACCAAGGGAATCCCTTTAGATGCCTTGGTTGTTGCTGCATTCACTAAAAAGGAGCTGGCTGACTAGAGCTCCAGTGTCAGTCTTCTAATATGGAATCTAGGGCCTTTGGCAGGTTTGGGAACAGAGTGTATGCATCAGCAACCTTTGCCTTATGGTCGCTGAATTACCTGGCACATTTCACTAGGTTACAGAGGGACTTAGTTAAGGAACTCTCTAACTCTTCCCCTGAGTCCATGTCCACAGAGAAACAAAAGTCTTTTTCCTCATGACTGGCTACCCTCCAATCAATTACTAATGTGTCCATGAAGTTAATCTTGCATGCAGCTAAAGGTTCCTCACAGATGGCTGGTTCAGGCATAGCTATTAGGAGACATGCCTGGATCCGGTTGTGCAGTTTTGCAGAACCATTCAAGGCATCATTCATCAGTGCTCCTTTTGATGGATCTTCTTCATTTGGGTCAGTGCTTTGAGACACTTTCCTGCAGTGAGAAAGATTGGAAAGGCCTTGTCTGCAGTCGGAATCAATTTTTATACCCTGCAGAGACCCTTTTTGAGGAGTCCGTACAGTGGTAAAAAGCTGTAGTTCTGGAAATCTCAAGGACTTTTCCAACAGTCGCACGGAGATTTTCCCCCAGAGGCAGAGGGGGGAATAGCTACAATGGAAGATGCCACCCATGTGGCAGAGGGGGTCAGCAGAATGATGGAATATTCAGGAACTAGTCTAAGGCTAACCTCCTGCTATTAAGTGATAACCTGACAAAATTTCAAGCCCCCATAAACCCTGAGAACACTGCTGCCTATGCAGAACTGTTCACAGAAACCCTGTGTACAAGCATGTTAATAGCTGCATAGAGGCAGCTGTACTCACCAGGAAGAAGTACAAAACTAACTCAGAAAATAAGCCACCATGGTGGAATCCCAAAATAAGTAGGCTGTATAACAGAAGGAAGAAAATCATGACAAAAAGAGGAGGTGCAGCACCCAGCAGGATAAAAGCACTCTCATCAAACTAAACAAACAACTCTGAGGACAAATAAAGTCTACCAAAGCCAAATTTGAAAATAGTTTGACCTTCCAGGCCAAGGACAACCACAAAGCATTCTTTAGTTATGTCCGCAACCTCAAAGGCAATACGTAATTGTTTGCAGAGCTCATTGTAAATGGAGCCACTTATAATGAGGCAGAAGATGTAACAAACCTCCTGGCTGATAAATTCAGCTCCAATTTTACCTCTCTTTCTCTGTCCCTCAACCTTCCCTCAAAAAATACCATCAAATGTAATTCCCCCTACTATCACTAGGGAACAGGTCCTTAATGCTCTAAGACCAAGAACACTGCATCAGTGGGCCCAGACAATATCCCAAGATGCCTTCTAAATAGTATGAAACATAACCTATTAGGGCCTGTGGAATAACTATTTAACTGTAGCCTCAAAACAGGCTCCATGCCTCATGACTGTTGCTGTTCTCCATTCATGAGGCTTCGTGCCAAATGAATGGAGAACAGCAACAGTCATCCCTCTGCACAAAGATGGGCCATCTATAGACCCTGGAAACTATAGACCCATAAGTTTCACTAGTCTTGTACGTAAAACTATGGAAAGAATTATCCTGGAAATGATCAATAGAGATATAGTAAACCTCCAGTCACTGGACTTAACTCAGTTTGGTTTGTTAAGGGTAGATCATACCTACTCAGCCTGGTGGACTTCTTTGAGAAGTAACCAAAGCAGTGGATGAGGGAAAAATGGTTCACACTGCCTACCTTGACCCAGCTAAGGTATTTAACACAGTACCCCACTTAGGAATTATTGATAAACTTGAGAGGTTGGGCACAAACTCGTATGTCACCCAGTGGATAACCAACTGGCTCATAGACAGAACCCAGGAAGTTAGAATTGGGGAGTCCACCTCTGCAAAGAAGCCAGTCGTAAGTGGAGTCCCTCAGGGATCAGTCCTGGGACCGCTCCTTTTCGGCATTTACTTCTCAGAAGTCAAGGCCAGTGTCAGTGGTCTCTGGCTGACTAAATTTGCAGATGATTGTAAATTAGGACCTGTCATTGAATCTCACACCGACACAAATGTTCTCCAGGAGGGGCTGACACAGACAGACAACTGATGTCAGAGCCATGGACTAAAACTAAATACCAAGAAATCCATAATAGTATCCTTTGGGAAGTCATCCATCCTTGGTAACCATCTTATTGAAAACAGTCCCTTAGAGTTGACCCAGTAGTCAGGGACTTAGGGACACACACAGATAATAATCTAGCCTTTGACAATCATGTGTCTACAGTAGTGAGGGAATCATTGTATGTTGTGCAACTTATAAACAAAGGTATGGCATCTAAGTCCAAGGAAGTCATTGTTCCACTGTATTTGGCATTCATCAAACCTATCATTGGGTACTATGCCCCCTTTGGTATGTACCTAACCAGGCATATCCAGCAACTGGAACGTCCACAGAGGTTTCTCACTAAAAGAATACAGAGCATAAGTAAAATGTCTTACACAGACCACTTCAAGGCCCTATCCATTTATTCTATTTCCTACAGGCTTTTGAGGGGAGATCTATGCCTTGCATACAGGGCATTGTTAGACCCCACTCTGATGGACCTCCTGCATATCTACAAAACAAACAGCACCAGAATTACCCATTCTAAAGACTTAAACCATGCCTGTGATACAAATAGGACCTGCTGAGAGAGATAGGTACGTATCCCAGAGACTACCCCATTTATGGAACAGGCTCCCCACCCATGTGAAGCAGAGTTACTTCGTACCCAGTTCAAGTGCAACTTGGACAACTGGATGGGGAACAGGAAATTCATCCCTTGTTTGGCACCTATATCTCTAATGGACATAGGTAATCTGTAAATAGTTCATCTCCCAAGCCCCTGCTTGTAAATGTTTCATCTCAAACCCCTGCTTACACTTATCAAGGGTATCAGAACTTGTCAGAGGTTTGAGATGCATAGCTAGACTTAAAAAGGCCCTTGTGTTTGTTAGCCTAGTAAACACCTATGAACCTAAGGGTCTTGAGATTCCTTCTCAGATAGATCATTTCAGCGCTCCTGAAAGTGTGCCTCTCTGGAGGCAGTCGGGGGGGGGGGGGTGCTTGTCCCTGCACCTAAAAGCCTAGATAGCCATCACAAAAGATTCCTGGGTGCAAAAGATCATATCCGTACAATATTTCATTCCCCTTTTGCAAGTTCCCCAAAGGAAAAGGAAGCATCTCCCCGATGTTCCACCCAGTCAGAGGGAAGTTAGCAGCTCTAGAGATTCAAAAGCTGCTGGACAAAAGTCATCCAGCTGGTCCCCCCAGACCAAAGAGGATCCAGAATTTACTCAAGGTTCTTTTTAGTGCCAAAGAGAACAGGGGACCTGAAACCTATTTTGGATCTCCGTTATCTGAAGCAGTTTGTAAAGAAATTCCGGATGGTTACAGTTCAGTCCATTCTGCGTCTCCTACAGACGGACAACTGGATTTGCTTTGTTGATCTTCAAGATGTGTGCTATCACATCAATATGAACAGGTGCTGTTGAAGATACCAACACTACCAGTTGGAAGCCTGTCAATACCGGTTCAGAGGCCTGCCCTTCAGTCTCACCACAGCCCCCAGGATGTTCACCAATCGCATGGCAGTGGTAGCAGCTCTTCTAAGACTGCTCAGATTCAGAGTATTTTCTTACTTAGATGACTGGCTTCTTACTGCAGAGACCAGGCATTTTCTGGAAAGAGCCAGGCAGTAATTGCTCCAACTATTGTACTCTCTGGGAATTGCTATCAATCTGGCCAAGTTACAACTTCATCCAGTTCAAGTCTTGGAGTTTATATGGGCTCATCTAGACACAAGTCCGTTGTCTAGCTCTTCTGCCTCAAAACAGAGTACTTCTGTTGATGTTGCATGTCAGACAGGTTCTTTGTCATCCTTTTCCCCAGCAAAAATGGTACTCGTAGGGTTGATGGCTGCTGCAATAACTTTAATACCCACTGCTCATCTTCCTAGGAAAATTCTTAAATGGACTCTAGCAGTGCAGTGTTCTTTTCATCATCATCCCTTCCGACATCCAGTAAGATGATCTCAGGTTTGCAGAAAATCCCTGCTGTGGTGGATACACTCTGAGGAGGTTTGTTAAGGACGTCCATTTATTCTTCCTCCCCCAAATGTCACAGATGTCTCCCAGTTAGGGTGGGGGGCAATACTTGGGACAGGCCATTCAAGGCATGTTGTCTCCAGAAGAGACCAATTTGCATATAAATGTCCTAGAGATGAGACCAGTCCTTCCAGCATTGCAGGCCCTTCAGAGCTGTCTTCTGCTAGGAACTGTTGCTAATCAAATGGATGACATGTCCATAGTCTGGTACGTCTACAAGCAGGGGGAAGCCATGTCTTATCCCCTTTGCTGAGAAGCAGTGAGAGTATGGCAGTGGGCAATCTCCTCCATTTTCTTTCTTGTAGAGATGCACAAACCAGGGAAGTCCAACATCTTAGTGGACAAGCTCAGTAGGATCATCCTGAATGCCTCACAAGTGGTCTCTCGATCAATCAGTGGCAAGTGTGATCATTCACAAATGGGGTCAGCCATGCTGTCATCTTTTTGGTCTCTCCTCAACAACAAATGCAGCAGGTTCTTTGCCCTAATTCCTCCTCAGTGACTTTCACTGAGAGATGCTCTAGTCCATGTTAAGCACTCCTTTCTCCTTTATGCTTACCCTCCCTTGCCTGCAATCTCCAAGTTTCTTCAGAAAGTGCTCCAGGTGAGGAACAAAGTAATCCCCCTTGCCCCCTTCTGGGCTCAGCAAGTGTGGTTTACCTTTCTGTGGTCTCACCTAGTATGTCCTCCTTGGACACTAGATCCCAATGCAGGCTTCTTGTCACACCTGCCAGGGATGTTTCATCTGGATATTGCAGACCTCAAGTTGACAGCATGGTTTCTCCGATTCCATTGATGGTTAGACATTCCAGGCTTTCCTCCACAGTTCAGCAAGTTCTTTTTTTCATCTCACAAACCTTCAGCTAGGAAGGTTTATAAGAGTAAATGAAAGAGGTTTTCTTTCTGTGCTCATCAGAGAAAGTTAGGTCCTTTCACTGCTCCACTCCCTGCTGTTTTATATTTTTTACTCTCAAAATGGAGCAGGTTTCTCCACCATCACAATTCAGTTTGCAGCCATCTCCAAGAACCCATTGAAGGTAATGCTTCTCCTTTGGCTTCATCTGTGTTATATAAGGCCTTTCTCAAAGGTACCTTCTTACTTAGACCCCCCAGTTAGGGACCCCACTCTACCTTGGGACTTGACTTTGGTATTACACATTTTGATGCAGTCACTCTTTGAACCATCAGCTAAAGTAGACCTCAAGTTTCTGTCTTCGAAAACTGTCTTTCTGGTGACCATAACTTCAGCAAGATGAGTTTCTGAACTCCAGGCACTCTCTTCAAAACCACCATATTTGATTTTTCACAAAGACAGTTTCTTTACTTACTAATCCTTCCTTTCTACCAAAAGTTGCCTCAGAATTAAATATCAATCAGATGATACATTTACCGGTTTTCTTTCCCAAATTTGACAGTAAAGGAGACTATATTCTTCATCTCTTAAATTTACATAGGCAGCTTCGCTTTTACCCTCACTGGACTAAGCCGTTTAGGAAAACTGATCAATTGTTTTGTCTCCTTTTCTAACAATAAGATGGGAAAACCAGTCTCCAAAACTACATTGTCCAAATGGATAACAGATTGTATTTTCTGTTTATTCCTTAAGAGGCTCACCTTGCCAAGACAACCTAAAGCATACTCAACTAGGTCTATAGCCACATCAGCTACCTTTTGGTCTAGAGCCTCTATTGATGACATTTGTGCAGCTGCCACATGATCTAATGCTCATACTTTTATTGCTCATTACAAATTGGACATCTCTAGAAAGAGCTGGATTCAGTCCTGCTGTTCTCTAGAACATCCTTCTGTGAGGGCTACCCAAGGTGGGTCTGTATTAGAACATCGACTTTTTAAAATGTTGAATGTTCTAATATCGACCCCTATTCAGCGAATGCTGACAACATCGAACATGCAGAACAGCAAATTTTTTCCAAGGGAAAAAATTCGCTGTTCCGACACACACACAAACACACAACACAAACAAACAGCAATCCACACACATACACCTAAAATCCTACATCTAACCCTACACTAAACTGTACACACACAACTAGCTATCCACTTACCTTAACCCAAACCCTAACCCTAAGGTCCGTCACCTCACCCGCGCCGTAACCCTAACTCACCTACCCCCGCCCTAACTCTCACGTCCACACAATCGCACACTTACCTGACCCTCGCCCTAACCCTCCACGTCCACACAATCGCACACTTACCTGATCCCGACCCGTAACTTTTCACCACAGTGCTGAACATAGCAAAGCCACAGGAACGGCCAACTCAGTTCCTTCCCTAGGAAGAAATTCGGTGTTCTGCAGCTTTGCTATTTTCAGCGTTCGCTGAATAGGGGTCGATATTAGAACATATGAAGTTGTGAAACTTCGATGTTCTAATATAGACCCACTCAAGGTTACCGTAGCTGGGTACTCAGTCCCATTCTTTGAGGAATGAATGAAAATAACATCAGATATAAAAGTTATGTACTTGCCATAATTATAGATCTTTGTTGTTTTTCATTCTTCCTCAACTTCACCCCCACATTACCCCATCCATGTCTTTAGGAGAGACCTATCTGAATTGTTGCTGGGAGCCATAGTTCCTGTTTGAGCACCTAATCTTTCAGCTATCACTTTTCTGTCAAATCAGTATTGAGATACTTTGTTGTGACATTGCATAATAGCAGCAAACTCAGTCTGAGGTAATACAGTGGTCAGGGCAGGGGCATTATGGGTGAGGGAGGAGCTCGAGGGTCAGATCTAGAATCTAGAGAAAGTGCCTGTGTCGGATCCAAACCCCATTTGTTGAGGAAGAATGAAAATGGACAACACAGCTGCATAGTTATGGTGAGTATATAACCTTTATTTCAGCACACTGTTCAGTGTTTCCATTAAGGTTGTGTACAAAATTGAGACATGCTTTATTGTTATCCGTAGTCTGAGAGGCTATTTTTGCGTCAATATTGGCTTTGGTAGACTTGATTAGTCTCCTGATTTGCTTGTTGAGACAAATGGAGATTTTTTTTTGTCTTTTGGGCATAGCCCTTTTTATTTTTGGACAGGATTTCCTCCTCTTTTGTTGTATAACATATTCATACTGGGGGTCCATCAAGGGGGCTTGTTTTTGGAGTTTTCCCTAAGTTTGTTTTGGTTTTGTACTGCTGTTTCTGTGCAGTTATTTACATGCATATAATAGGGTTTCTGTAAACACTTCTGCGTAGGCCACTGTGTTTGCTGAGTTTGGGGGCTTGGAATTTAGCAGTGGTTAAAGTGGCTTGCATAGCGTTCAGCCTTTATAATTATTTCAGGGGTTACTGCTTTGTGATCTGATCTGCCAATGAGGGCATTGGGGGGGTATCTATGTACCAGATACAGGATATTTATACCTGTGTTAGGTATGCAGATTAGCTGTTCCAGCGTGTTTGCACTGACAAAGTCAAGGAATCTTTGAGCCTGCAGGTTAGTGGTTGTGTACATACCTTAGTTTACAGTGGGATAGTTGAAATCACCCATGAATATGGTGCTGAGCTGAATTGTGAGCGACTCCAGTACATTCAAGTATGTGGTACGGTTATCCTGGGTCATAGACTAGGGACCTATAGCTAGCAGGGATTGGTACTGAACTTTATTTTACCTAAGGTTGCTTGGACATGGAGTAGCTCAAGCATCTCATATTGTCTGAACAATCTTGAGGTGTGTTTACTGTTTATATAGATGGATACACCTTCACCTCTTGTCCCTTCTTGTGCAGTAGCTGATCTAAATGTGTGGAAGGCATTATAGCCTTGTACTGCTGGGTTACCTTCCACGGCTTTAAACCATGTCTCAGTAATTGCACAGATGTTAATACTCTCCAGAGTGAGGAGTGCTTCTAGAGAGTGGAGCTTCTTGTTAAAACTCCAAGCATTGAACAGTAACACCTTTAGTTTATCTTCTATAAAATTTACTGTGTTGAAAGGTTTATCAAATTGGCATTCCCTAAAACGAGCATTATGGGGTAGATAATGTTTTGGCAAATATCCAAAAGTCTAGTGGGTACAGGTGCAGACCATCAAGGTCTGTCAGTCATGTCCTCCCAAGATGACAAATATTGGACCCCCCTAAAATGACACCAGTAACTAAGCACATTGTTAAAGTCAATCATCTTCTGTTTATATTGTGGTATCATCCTTGGAGAAGATAGCATGCTGCTAAATGATAGGCATATCTGCCTGGGACATCATCTGAAACCACCATTTCTCTCTCTTCATGTAGTCCAGTGAGGTACATCTTAGGTCATTACAACCCACATGGACCGTGACAGTCATACTGGTACATGTGGTTGAGTGTTCTGAGTGCATGTGTGATCTGGCAGATCCTTGTAGCACCTGATAGGCAACTGACCATGACTGCCCCCTTGCTCAGCCTGGTGTTGGGGGGCATCAGTGTGTCTCACAATAAAGTCTCCAATTAGCAATATATTGGGTTGTGTGGCAGTTTGCTTTAAGGGATTTGAGGCTGAAACATTGTGGGATGTGGTTCGTTGTATTTCTTAATAGAATATTTGGGAGGCTGCTGAAAGCAGTGTATGGGAGGCTTTTGAAGTTTGGGTAGATTGCATTTAAGAACCTCAGAATGTGTGAGTTTGTGTCTGATCCATAGTGGGTGAAGTGTGTGTTCCTGGCAACCAGTTTGGAGATAATATTGTCTTTATGCAAGAGTATTACCTGCAAAGACATAGTGTAATTACATCTTTTGCATACTGTCAATCAGTTTAAGAATAAGGTGGGTGTCTGTAAACATGAGACAGTTAATGCATTGTCTCAGATGCCCATTTCCACTAGGCTGGCTACAGAGACAGTAGAAAAGTGCACATCCATGGCTGTGGAGCCTCTCTTTTTGTGATCTATGGGGGGGGGGGGCAGTCGGGGGTTAGAGGTTGCTCGGCTGGGTGGAAAGGTCTAGGATTGATCTAAAACAACACTGTTGGGGCAATACTTCTCAGTGGGCAATTTAGCTGCTCTAGACTCTGCTAGATACTTCAGAAAATAGTAGAGAAATTTTTATATGAAAATTACGCCTCTAGGTGCTTGCTTCTGTACAGGACACAGCAGAACAGGTTGTACATAGGATGTTACTAGACTGTTGACCTGATGGTCTTTACAAGCCTAGTCCTTAAATCCTAATATAATACTAGATGAGAGATATTGTCTGTGCCCAAGGTTTTTTTAGCAAGGACTACGCATGTCCAGGAGAGAAGCCTGGGTAGTCCCTGGCAGAAATTTATGGTTTGTAAGATGTGATTAGTGCTTTTTTCTTCAGAAGGGTTTTTTAAATTGACTGTGTGGGACTCTCTGCCTTTGCATCTGATGAAGTCTACATTGATGAAAATGTGGGTGTTTATGCTTGCTTTTGCCTGTACCTGTGACCTCCAAATAAACATGGTTTTCGGAGCTACCTTGGGCTGTTGTGCTGTTCTTTCTTCAGAAATTTACGGTTTCCCATCCAGTCATCCAGGTTGCACTTGAAGAGGGTCATAGAGGTGCTTTGCTTGATATGGATTGGAAGCCTATTCCAGAGCAGTTGCAACCTCTGAGAGAGATGCATCTCTCTCTCCAGCAGGTCCTGTTTGTCACAGGCTAGATTGAGGTCCCTGGAATGAGTGACTCTAGTCCCATTTGGCTTATAGATGTTCAGCATTTCCATTAGATCTGGGTCAAAGATAGCCCTGTAAACCAGACATAAGTCACCTCTAAGTAGTCTATACACTACTGAGTATAGTGACGGTGACTTCAGTCTGTCCATATAAGACATGTGCTGGAGACCCTGAATTTTCTTAGTTAGAAATTTCTGATGTCTCTCAAGTTGCTGCAGGTGTATGGTATGGTACATACCAGTGGGAGCATTATATTCAGTAGTAGACGTGATGATAGATGAGTACAGGGGAGTTATAACCTCTTTTGCTCTTAAGGCGATGCCTTTACTAATCAGGTGAGCAACACAGAATGCCTTCCTCATCACAGTAGACACATGGTAGTCAAAGTCGAGGTCACAGTCAACATGTGTTCCCAGGTCTCTCTCATTACTGAACTGGTACTTGGCATATTATTGTTTATTTTATAATCAGCAGGGATATTGCTTTTACCAAAGGGTATGATGATGCATTTTTTAGCATTTAGTTTAAGACCATAGCTTTGGCACCAATCATTGGTCTGTGTAAGCCCCTTTTGATGTACACTGATATTGCTAAGGGATTCAATGATCACACCTAATTTGCAGTCATCCACCAACTTGGTTAGCCACAACCCCTCTGTTTTGGCCTGGACTTCTGAGAAGTATATGACAAACAAGAGGGGGCCCAACACTGGCCCTTGTGAGACTTCACTGGTGACAGGTCTGCTGGTAGAGGTAAAGTCTCCCCTTTGACTGAGTGTTGTTGATCTGTGAGCCAATTTGCAACCCACCTGACAACATAGGGTTGATATTCAACTGGATTAGTTTGTCATTAATGCCTGAATGTGGGATAGTGTCGAAGGCCTTGGCCAGGTCAAGATAGGCTGTGTGCATGGCTTTGCCCTCGTCTGTGGCTCAGATCACATTCTCAAAGAAGTCCACCAGGTTTAACAGGTATGAGCTGCCCTTGACAAAACTGAACTGGGACAGATCCAGGGTTTGGAGGTCACCTATGTTTTTATTTATGATGTCCATGATGATTCGTTCCATTGCCTTACAGGTGATGCTTGTTAAACTTATAGGTCTGTAGTTACCTGGGACTGTTGCTGAGCCGCCTTTGTGGAGGGGGGATAACAGTCGGTGTTTTCCATTCATTGGGGTCAAAGCCAGTACGCAGGCTGTGGTTGAATAGAGTGCCTAATGGAGTAACTAGCTTTTGTTTTAGAACATTAAGAACACAGCCTGGAATACCATCTGGTCCCATGGAGACTGTGTTCTTAGCCTTGGAGAGAGCATTGATGACTTGCTTTTTGGAGACGCAGGGAGGAAGAGATGATGAAGATATGGTTTGTGGAATGCTTGCGGGGATGGGGGGGGGTGAAATTTTTGTCAAACTTGTCTGCTAGCAGGTTTGCAATTTCTGCAGGGTCAATGTGTGTGATGCCATCCACAATTAGTTCAGCACACATCTGAGTCCTACTTTTTAGGTTGCTGATGTAGCTGAAGGAAGCCTTATAGTTGCCCTTGGCTGTGGTTGCTACATTTTTCTCATAGTTGTTCTGTGAAGATTTTACAAGTTGTCTTATTTGCTTGTTTAGGCTGAGGAGGGTGCTGTTCCAGTTCTGGGATATCACTTTTGTATTTTTAGACAGCAACTTCTTTCACTTATTGTATAATTTATTAATGCTAGACGTCCACCAGGATAGTTTGTTTTTTTTCTTGAGGATCTTGCTTAAATCGTATATGGCATGGCTATGTGTATACATTTGTGTAGATGTTTATACAGGGCATCAGTGTATACCTTATTATAGCTTTCAATGCCGTCTGTGGAGACTGGAGCTTGGAAATCAATTATACTTTCTCTTAGGAGGGCATTGTTAGCTTTGGTGATGTTTTTGAGACTGACTTCTCCTTTGGGGAGTTCTGGTGCTATTGCTACTTCAAAAGTGACTGATTTATGGTTGGATTTAACCAGTGCGGGCCCTACATTTGAGGCATTGCATCGGTCACTCATATTGGTGAGGACCAGGTTTAGAATATTGGAGCCCCTTGTGGGGTGGTGCACTGTTTGCTCCAGGGCATTTGAGTTGAAGTTCAGGAACTTTTGTCTGAGTGAGTTGGGCTCGTATAAGTTTCCCATTTAATGGAAGGATAGTTGAAGTCACCCATGACTACGGTGTTCAGGTGTATCTTAGTTGTCCCAAGTAGGTCTAAATAAGCTGTGTGGGCATCTTGCTTCATGGAAGGGGACCTGTAACTGATGATGACCTGAAAAGGGGGTCTTACCCATGGTAATTTGAACTTGGAGTAGCTCCATAGAGTTTTCTTGTCTAACCAGTCTAGAGATGCAGTTATTTTAATGAAAATATATACTTCACCCCTTTGGTTCCAGCACCTTCAATTTGGTGTCTGAAAGTGTGGAAGGCATTGTAGCCTTGCAAGGGTGGGGTATGTTCTGTAGCCTTGAGCCAGAATCCTATGACTGCACAGACATCAACATCTTATAGGGAGAGGAGTGCTTCCAGAGAGTGCAGTTTCTGATTTAAACTCCTAACATTTAGCAGCATGACCCTTAGTTTCTTTGTGTTTGATATTTTCATGTCGGGAATTTTGTTTTTGTGACCTTGACTAAAAAAGGCATTATGGGGAAGCAAGTGCCTTAGCCAGCAACCAAAAGCCTAGAGGTGCCAGGTGAAGACCATGTCTGGCAAAGCAGTGTGGTCTAGCCACCATGTCGTCCTAGACTGACAGGAACTGGATCCCCTTAGAATGACACCAGAAACTAAGCCAATTATTGAAGTCAATCGTTTGCTGTTTATATTGTGGTATCATCCTAGGCGAGGGTGAAATGCTGCTTAAAGTTAGGGACATACCCACCCGGGACACATATTCAGAGAGTTCAGTCATGTTTCTCTTCATATAGTCCAGAGATGTACGTCTCAAGTCATTCACACCAACATGAACTATGACAGAGACATAACTGTACTTGTTGATAGACTTGAATGCATGTGTGATCTGGTGAACCCTCACACCAGACAAGGCAACTGACTCTAACCTTCTCCTTGTTCAACCTGGTGAGTGGAGCGTTGGTATGTCTCACTGTAGAGTCACTTATAACTAAAACATTTGGAATAGTTGTGCATTGCCTTAAGGCCTTATATGATGAGACACAGGTTCTAGTGTTTTTGTGTGCATTGGGAGGTTTGGGTGTTGAGTTTGGTATAACATGTTTGTGTTTTGGTGGTCTCTGGTGTTTTGGTGGGTTTCTGGAGAGTACCTCTGCATATGAAGGTTATGTGTTGGGTGCATATTATGAATAGGAGTCACGGTGTGTGAGGTAACAACCAGTTTAGTGTTGCTGTTCTGGGCACAAGAGAGCAGTGATTCTAGATTCTTAGTGTAAGAGCATCTCTTGCAAATTGTACTTGAGTGATTTAGGAGTAAAGGATTGTCCATGTATATGAGGCAGTTGCTACACTACCTCAAAAAAACAATATCCACCAGGCTGGCAGGAAAAACGATGGGAAACTGACAATCCATAATGTATGGTTTGAACCTGGTATCTCAGCAGATAAGGAGAAAAAGATGGGGGGGGGTATCAGGCAGGGAGCTATTTTAGGAGGTCTGTAAAAGAGGGGATCTATAGGGTCTGATGTTGATAGGTAAGAGGTAAAATCTCTGTTGGGTGGTTCACTAAACAAGTGAGAGCTATTCAAGAACTGCTCTGCTAGATAGCAGCTGCTTCTAAGGGAAAATACTTAAGAGCTTTTGTGTCTATAACCACCAAGAGTTACACCGTCTGCCTGGCGGTGCTCTACATGCAAGCAACAGCAAGGCAGCTAATACAAAGAAATCAAAGAGAAAGCTCAGACTGAGCCGTGCACTAATGAAATAGCTCAAATTGAGCCCTGAACCTTCAGTTACATAGTCCTTTTGTATGCTTCTGCCACGAGGGTACAGGGGGACTTCTCCAAAAAAGGATGTCCTGATTTTTAGTGCTCATTCTACAAACAGAACTGAATCCAGTCTATACTATGTCCAACAGAAGTGCAACAGAAAAACAGAAAAAAAGCAGGATATTTTTTTTAATTATATAAGCAATAGTGTAAAAAGCAGCACAGTTTTTTCTTGAGTTAATAATAGCAAGAGAATAAAACAGCAGAAACAGATCTTTTCCTAAATTAAGTAAAAGCAGCAGTTGGTGTGAAATACAAAGTGCAACAAATGCAGCAGTAAAATACAGTGCTAAGCAGCAGCAGCAAACAGTACAGTTTTTTTTCTTTTCTTTTTTTAAACTGCTGAATACAGTCACTGTATATAAGAGAAGTGCAAATAAAAAATACTTGGAGCCCTTTTGTGGGGTTTCCCAGCTTAGAAAAAACAGGTAAACACCTACAGCCACTAGATAAATAATCTCAGTCCTCCTAATGTAAAAGCACAGTAAGAGAGTGTCTCAAGTGAAGTGCTACCACAACAAACTTAAAGATATAGATACAGCAGTGTACCTTAAAGGAGAGCTGCACCCACAGACTCAAAAAACATGTTTATTTCATCATGGTTTGGTGTTTCCTACATTTTAAACACCACTCTGGGACCATTTACAGGTTTTTAAATATTTTTATACATAATTTTTCTGTATGACCACATGGGGTCTGGCATCTTGAAGTAATTCTGATTGTTTAGTCTGCCTCTATGTATCCCACAATGCAGTGCTTATCTGTAAAAAAAATTACATCATGCAGGCTTCTTTCTTCTTAAACCTCCTGTCACTGCATTGATTTTACATGCATACAATGATGTATTTCAGTCAGTTAGTTTTAAGTAACATTTCATGCCGTTCAGTGACTACTTAAAACACAAACAGTGCAAATGCCACAGAACAGACTTTCAAAGTGCTTTTTACTGCTGCATCTTTTCAGAATGGCTAAACTGCAGTCTTTTGTGAAGCCTGAATTGTAATAATTTAACTATCTCCCATCCCCCTTCACACCTATCTTCCCTATCTGTCAAAGTGCTAAGAGTAATTTGGGCTGTTACCTACTGTGCTTGACAGCTCACAGCAGGAAACTTGACTCATGTACTCTTTCCTTGTTCTAGCCTTTACTTTCAGGGGAAGGACCAGGGAGCTGTGATAATCA